>NC_136486.1:131427182-131462182 GCF_053919585.1 Euprymna scolopes | reverse complement strand
TTAAAAACATTCAATAAGAATAACTGTTTAATTTAAACTGTATCTCTCATGGTTGACGGTAGCCGAATGGTCCAGTTACTTGCTGATGAAGCCAGACATGACTTCTATTGCCGGGGTTCGAATCTCTACATTCACCGATGAAATAATGAAACACTAGTGTCTGTAGGTAAGGTATTTAATAATTATAGTAAATCTATAATATAAAGCTGAGCGTCTGTGTGTGTGTGTGTCTGGGCACGAATAGGCTCCTATATGGTTGACTATTATAGAAAACTGATTACATATAATGATAGAAGATGTATCGAGACACAGGAATGGGTATTTTGATCTGGCATAATGATGATTCATTAAAATTGTGGGGTCTGCGTACGCGCCTGGTCCACAAAAAATGGAAATAAAAAATTAAAAAAAAAAAAAAAAACGTTTACAAGTGTTTTTGATATGGATGTACATAATAATACTTTGATAATTATGTTTTAACTTAAATAGGGATGGTATAATAAAATTGTTGGGTCTGCGTTCGCGCCTGACCTCCATAGAATGGAAGTAGGCACACACTTTAATAAAGACTTTTCATATCTATCTGCTTAAGTATACTTTGATAATTATGTTTCAGTTTGAAGAAATATGGTATAATAAAATTATGGGGTGTTCGTTCGCGCCTGACCCCCATAGAATGGAAATATGTCACAAAGTTTAACAAGTTTTTTTTTAAAATATAGATCCACAGAATATTGTGATAAGTGCTTCAGTGTGAACAGGTATGGTATAATAAATTATGGGGTTTATCTATTTTATTTTTACTTTCATAATATTTTGCTTTGGTTTTGATACCCCCAAATTCGAAGCAATCTCTTTACAAACCTTCCGTTTCATAACCTATCATACTTTCATAAATCAGAGTCCATTTTCTGTAGGCTGTTTTTGAACCCAGTCAACGACGGGTACTTTTGCTAGTAATATATATATATATATATATATATATATATATATATATATATATATATATATATATATATATAGATTTGGGTTCTTAGTAGTTTTAAATCTACACTCCTTGTTGAAAAGAAGTAGTTATATTCCACAGTCAAGCTTCGTTGCAGTTTTCTTGATCTGTGTTATCTAATAGACGTTATTGTGTGTGGTGCAGGGGCTCGGGTAGCGAAGTACTTGCCTTTCTTTTAAGTGACTTGAGTTTTTAATCCCGAGTTCACATATGCTTAATTGGTGAGCCTAAATAAAGTCGAAGCGGTAAAATTGATTTCATGGTTTTCTAAATGATATTTAGATCTAGCTCCGTAACGATTCGTACGGGACCCACCTCTATACACTTGTTTCTGATAAAATATTATTCAAGTTCCAATTTAAAAAAAACCCCTAAAATCTGCAACATTGATCAACATTTCACATCTTTAGTATCTTGAAATTATTTAGTCACTCAATTACAAGAACAACAACTACAAGCATAGCAACTTATTATGTAATCAAAACTTTATCTTCTCACAGACGAAACACAGAAACGATCAACTAATACACTCGTGTAATACTTTTATAATAAAAACATCTCTGCTTAATTCAGAAATTTCAAATGTTGGCTCTATTAAAGAAAACCCAGAACGTTAACGATTTAATTTTCATAAATTGTTTGTATCTATACTATTAATTAAATTCTAAATGTTTATTTATTTATGTGTGTGTATATATACCAATAAAACTTTCGAACGAATGCAACAAATTGAAAAATTCTTTTTTTCCTTGAAAGGTGTGTGTCGCTAGATTGTTTTTATCTATACATGGTTCGTAATGAACAACGTTGAGTAACACAAAAGGACCGAAATAAGGTTTTTTTTGGCCGTTTCGTGAAATTGTCGAAAAAGTTATCTGCCCATGTCAATGGAAGTTAGCACTGTCTGTATACAGTCGCGGCAACATTTTTTGGCATACCGACAGGACTTGTAGCGCAATGGATAAAGCGTCTGACTACGGATCAGAAGATTCCAGGTTCGAGTCCTGGCAAGTTCGTAATAATTGTAACCATCATTTTATCAAACGTTTACTCATTATCCTTAAACTTAGGGTATTTTTGATTTTTCAGTGATTTTGTTTTGTGCATATGAGAATTTCCCATACTCCGAGTTCACAAAGTAAACGTTAATGGAAAGACGAAGCTGAGTGCACTGAATTTTGGCGCAGCTGCTAGCAATTAATGTTAATGAGAAATTATGCACGTATTTAGAGAATACTTAAAATGGATGTCTAAAAAATTTAAAAATTTAATCACACTTTGAATGACGATAACACCTTTATTTATGAACATAGAGTAAAATGGAATAGCTTCCAATACAGAAGACCAATGTAATTGAAGAAAGATGTTCGCAAATATTCAATAGAATAACCATTCAATAATGGTTATTCAATTCAATCATTTTTTACTTCTTAAAAAACATGTTATTATACAGAAAATCGGCTGAAAAACTGAATTACAAATTTATATTTACAAATAATCAAATATAACTTTTTTTATATAGTAGGAATGTTGGGTTTGTTTTACTAAAACGTTTACTCGATTCGCAAAAACAAGTAGTGTCGAGCGTTATGTGAGAATAAGGAAAAAGAACGCCACGATAGGGCCATATCTTTCGAGTCTTGATAATGAAAAATAAATAATAAAGCAAATTACTGGTAGAAATTAACCCAATAAAAGTTACTGACCTTGCTGAAATAATATTATCTACAAAGCCACCCTTAACATAAAGAGGAAAGTTCCTTGTTAACGATTATGTACGTTCACCTTACAATTAAATAAATAAACTTAAATTAAAACTCTCGCCGGAAGTTATATTACTGATGAAGGTTAATCTCATGAAAAGGATCTAAACAAACACCGTTTGCTGTTAACTTTGAATAGAATACTGTTCTGGTTTGCCATTATTTATAAAATTTTCATTGCTTTTGTTTTGTTTTTGTTCGTATACGTTTTTCCCCAATTCGCAATTATAACTTTTTGTTGTGAAAGAAAATTAACAGAGTAACTCAACGTTGCCCGGGATTGAATGATGATCAACGAATGTTTCACACTCCCATATTTTTATTGTCATTGAAAATTTTTCAATCAAATCGATTGATTGCCTGTTCTAGTTAGAGACCCATCGCGATGCACCAGAAACTTCACACGCCTCTTCGCAGTGACTTAGTCCACAATACAGTATAGTCTACATTATAAAGTGGAGAACCTAATGTTGATTTTTATAAAATTATTTTTATATACTTGCTTTAATTAAAGTTTAAAACGCAAAACTCAAGTATCACCGTTCAATTTTGCTCTGAACAGAACATATTTCTGACGCGCCTCTATCATATCAAAGAACCCACTGTTGATTTTATATGCCTGGCTTTCGGATGGTGCTTTGATAATGGTTTGTTAGGGTAATACGCTGTGATGGACAGTCAAACGAATAGAGAGAAAAAAGGGAGTAGATATAACATCAATAACATTTTATAGTCCTTATCTCTACTTCTTTAAAAAAAAAACGTTTCACACTGGCTTGATAAAAGAATCAGTCAAACTAACAAAAAGCATTTTTATTTTTTTAATCAATTTTCACCCCAAACACGGCACAGTGCCACTTTAAAGTAGAGAGCTACTATCGGGGACATAAGTTGCTGGGGCATTATGAAGGGAGATAAGTATGATTTATGATAAGGGAGATAAGGATATTTGTTCCCATTACACTTGAACTTCTGCATGTCAGTACAGTTGGGAAAGCAGAATCCCGGAAGGGAGTTCCAAAGTCTAGCAGTTTTTGGGAAAAAACTATTGGAGTAAACGGCCTTCTTACACTTAGGGATCTCTATTTTGAAGGGGTGGGACTTAGCTACTTGTAGGGTTTGTCGGGGGTAGTCACGTCGAGGAGGTACACGTGCTTGTAGTTCATCAGAACATTCACCATTAAAGTACTTGTAGAACAGGCAGAGGGAAGGAAATATTTCATCGGTGGGACAGAGGCTGAAGCTTAGATGACAGTTCAGGACCTATTAGGTTGGCGACTTTCTTCTGAACCTTGTCCAGGAGTGAGAGACAAGCAGCAGATGCACCAGCCCAAATATGACAACAGTCCCAACCCCACCTCTACCTCTGTAAATGCCTACTAAAAATATTTATTTAATTATATTTTGGGGGAGGATTTTAAACTAGAGGAATGAGATCTTAGCCCACACATCTCTAACATTTCTACTTTTCCGTTGCCAACGTACCATTTTAACCTATTTATTCACTTTTCCCATTTTTACCGGTGCCATTTTAATTGTGTCAATTTTTTCCAGTACCATTTTTCCAGGTGCCCTTTTTACCTACATTTGTATTGGAATATAATTTAGATTTTCAAAAATAACGAACGTAGCTTTTCATACGTAATTTTATGTTTATTGGCTAGATAAATGTATAAATGTTCTTGTAAAAATAAAGTTTATTTATTTTCATTCTATTAGAAAAATATTTTCAAGGTACACCAGGCAGAGATTTATCAAAAAGTTAGTTTATTTTAGAGGCAAAACATCGAAGTCAAACCCGCTGTTGGATTAAAAATAATAAATGTGTTTTTTTTTCTATGTAATTCTATGTTTATTCGCTAGATAAAAATGTACAAATAAGTTTTTTTTTCTGTAGAAATTTGTTTTTATGATGGAATGAAATTTGGTGCACTGGCGTACTTTTTGGCGAACCAAAATGACGGATTGGAATCTGGCGTCCCAAAAAAAACTTACCGATTATTTTACGTTATATTTATATTCGAAACTGTGCATTCACTCTAAATACTAAAATAATTACTTTCCTTTCCGAGAATTTTTTTTTAAGTAATATTTCATTTTGGAATGGGGATTTTGCCGAGAGTGTAAATCTACAAATTTTTTATTATTATTATTATTATTATTATTATTATTATTATTATTATTATTATTATTATTTGCGTCTCGTTTTTTTTTTCGTTTTTTGTTTACAGCCAATCAAATTAATTTAATAACTGACCAAATTTTTATAATTAAAATAAAATTTAAACTTCATTCGTAGAAGGAAGGCACATAATAGTCAACAATGTAAACGCCCTCCATGTTAAAAATGGTGTTCTATATAGTAACAATGGGAGGGGGCGTTGTTAATATTTTGTTCTTACATCGCTTTCTCATTTTGCTTACTAATCGTCGACTATTTTCAACTATTTATTAAAACTTTCAAGTAGCATGTTGTACATTAACAACGAACTGATACAATATGGCTTCGTTTTAAAATAATAAAAAAATTTCTTGGCTAACAATTTTTAATCAATTACAAAGAAAACATTAGAGAAAAAATATACGCGGAAATTTCCCGAGGTTTATGTAATAATTTGAAAATTTACAAAAATCAACAAACTTCTAATTAAATATTTATAAAATATAAAAGAATCGAAATCGGAATCGAGAATCAGATCGGAATTGGAAATTTAGAACAGAATCGGTAATTGGATCGGAATTGGGGAAAATTTTGGAATCGTCCCATTACTAATATATATATATATATATATATATATATATATATATATATATATATATATATATATATATATATATATATAACGAACGTTTTAACCGTGTAGCATATTTCAAGATTCTGCCTAGAATGGGAAAGACTTTAGGATTTTTTCCTTTTTCACTCGCATGTGGTCTGTAATCGTTTTTTTCTACATTTTTCCTACGAAATCCTTATGATGTCCCCTGAAATAGGGACGAAACCTTGATTACTATTTTATTAATTCTCGGTTTTCCTTCTCAAATAACACACACACACACACACACACACACACACACACACACACACACACACACACACACACACACACATATATTACTTTTATTTTTTATGAAATTATTGACAGGACACTGGCTTACAACTTGAAGATCTTCTTAAAGCCATGGAAGGTAAAGACCTGTAGAGGGCAAGAGACGATTTGGTCCTAGCAAAACGCCTGATACAATGACGATGATATATATTACATTAAAATGAACTTCTTAAAATTAGAGCAAAACGGAACCAAGACAGCTGACCTTACATACACGAAGGGCTCGATGGCTTTTTGCAACAGAGTGCAGACGTGCGTATGCAAATATCGAGTCGTGTACGAAATTACGTTACGATAGGAAAAAGGAAAAAAAACTATAAAAGGAACATGTGCACAGATAGGAGAGCACGTTCGAGAGCACGTTTGAACGTTCGAGAGAACAACATTTAGAGAGATTTGGAAAGGGGTTCAGTTTCACATACAACGTTTCAATATATCGATCCTCCATTTTCAGAACATATTTTCAGCCCCGATTTGACGTTGGCTTCTTTAGAACCCCCCTCCCGTTATTATTATTTTTCTCTTTTTTATTGCGACTTTTCATTTTGAGAAAAGTTCGGTCTGTCCCCCCTCATCATTATTTTTTATTTATTTATTTACGACTTTTTAAAAAGGCGTTTCTGCATTTAACGACCTGCGCTTTTTATTAAATAGCATTTTCAAGTTAAATTCAAGTTTTACGATGTCTTTTTTAGTTAATTGTTATGTGAAAATACAGATTATTTACAAAATACACTACCCTTTCCATGTTAAATAATAGGTTTCTAAATAATAACGTTATTATTTCAGCGAGAAATTCCAAAGTACTTTTTAAAAAGTAATTACACATCATGTAAACAAACAGGGGGGGGGGGGTCTGAAAAATCCTTTATATAAGAGAGGTTGAGAAAATTAAAAAACCAAAATTAAAAAAACAAAAGAAAAAACAGTGTGCATTGTACAGTACATCCTAGTTTTGTGTGTGCGTGTGCGTATATATATATATATATATATATATATATATATATATGTGTGTGTGTGTGTGTGTGTGTGTGTGTGTGTGTGTGTGTGTGTGTGTTAACAGTCTTAAAAATATCGGGAAATAATAATTATTTAATATTTAACGGTGAGCGTATAAATTATATTTATTCTATTTATATTGTTTAAAATAAAAAAAATAAAAAGAACACCCATGACCCGCTTGGGTCAAATAAACATTTAATGTATATCTTAATAAAAGAGTCAATAAAACTTAAGACAATATTCACGTTTTATTCGGGAAAATACCCGGAAATAAATGTCGTTGTTAAAAAAACAGAGTCGAATTATAACTTGTCCTATCTTCCTTGCGACGTACTCTGCTACAACGTGCTGGGTCCCTTGTTTCTACATCTTAACGCGTGTGTAAACGCGTGTAAGTGTGTTACGTTACACTTTTAGATGGAACTGCTACAATTATATAAAAAAATTAAACTCATTTTTTAATCGTTTGTTATTTTATTGTTAATTTATTTGTTTGCTTCAATTTTTTGGAGCATTCGTATTTACATATTTTATTGTGAATTTAGTCCATGCTCGCATTCAGCCGAGGAAAAAAAAAAGACTGAAACGATATAAACAATGTAAACAATGTAAACAGCTGTTATGTTTTACGTCTGATGTTCTGCCATTACGTGCAGGCGGTGCAAGTTGCAATGGAAGACTTTTAGAGTTGAACGACATAACGTTAGAAGTAATCATTCAAGCAACACAATCACAACTAGGAAACTTGCAGGGAGATCACAGTCGTTAGACGATACAGATACGAATTGTATTCCTTGAAAATGTGACTCACCTAATTATATCAATATTGCTTCTCACAACTTATGAGGCAGGGTTCTTGTTTCTAGTTACTTGCCGTGTGAAAAGGATAAAGTTAGAAGCCGTTTTTAAATGTAAGGAAAACAACCCCCTCTTACAAAAGCAGTACTCTGGATATGCTTCTTTACTTTAACTGCTATTGTACGAGATGCTTTAAAGTTTAAATTGGACGTACTCTCTTGATAGAAAGAGCATGAACAATTACACCCAAAATTAAAGGACATGTCAATAAAATTTTTGAAGTAGAACTGTTATGAATTACTTATATTTCAAACTAACATAATAATATTTAATTAATGTCGCGTTGGGTTATTGGATATGTCGTCCGACTAATAATCAAGTAATTGTGTTTTATTTTAAACTGGCTGGCTCGCTACCATTCCGTATTTATTACTTAAAAGTTTTGCTTCAAATATTCTAAGTGGATTGGCAACGATCCAGCTAGAAAAAAAAGCACTACATTCACTTGATTGTTAGTCGGACGGCATATCTAATAAGCCAATGCGACATTATTAAAATTACACTAACATTTAACTTATAAAAACAGAGCCTACACCATGACCATTAATTCCTTTCCCCCTATTCTCACACTTAGCTGCCTGCCATTAGGGCCATTCTAACGTTTTCCCCTCTCTATATACTGTCTACAAACACAGCTCTCCTTTTTCTCACTAGTCTAAGGTGCACACCGCCAGTACATTTAATATAGTAACCGCTCTCTTTGTCTCGCTATCTATTTTTCTACTGGCTGTAAGCTAACTACTAAAGAAACCATTACTTGTTTAACGTTTTTCTGAAACCACGTATGCAATATGAAACTTGATAATAAATGGGCATCAAAGAATATGTACGTATGCGTAAAAGTAAACATATACGCGTTTTTACTGACCCCCAAAGCAATTTACATAATTAAATAAAAATGGAAAGTGGATAAAATCGTATTGAATGCATGTTCTTTTTTTGTTGTTTTTGCCAAATTTCGAGTGTTCTGCAAAGTCAATGAGATTACCAATTGCCTTATATTTACCGTAATACGCCAACTTGGATATAAAGCTTTTAGAATCGAGAATCCTGTATAATATGAATAAAAGAACGGTTTTTTTACATGTTTCTTATAAAGTGAAATAAAATATATCTTTGGTTTTGAAGTTAAAAGCCAAAATGGCGACAAGAATACATTGTTCACAGAACACAAATGAGCATATGTGTAACAAATACTAAAAGGAAGAAAAATTAAAAGTAAACCAAATAATATCTACTGCCGAAATAAAAAGAATTAAATAATATTAAAGACTAGTTGGAGTACCCGGCGTTGCCAGGTTGTATATGATATATTTGAATATTTTGTCCTCATACATTATAATAAAAAGATTAAACAAAACATAAATTCACAATGGCTTCTTTTTCCATCACTTCATGTGATGGGAGCAGTAGTGCATTTTATTTTATAGCGGTCTCACTAGTAGACCTAATCGTTTTTTTTTATAGTTTAATCTTTTATCTTCTAATACTTCTGTCAAAATATGATGAAAGAATTGCAATCATTATTTTATATCTTAGTGCATATCTGAAAACTATTAGATCTCCTTTTTTAAAACTATTTAATGCACAATACACACACACACACACACACACACACACACACACACACACACACACACACACACACACACACACACATATATATATATATATATATATATATATATATATATGGCATTAGTAATCTATTCTGTTAATGAAATAATTAAAATTTAGTTTCCAGCAGTGCATATCTGAAAACTGATAAATGAACCTGTAGCATTAATTTTGAAGAGCCCTTACATAAACAACATTTTGAGTGTGATCTCTAACAGGTGTGTAAATATAGAGACTTTCAGGACTTCCAACATACAACCGGCCATGAGAAAAGCAAGGTGTCTGAAGATTAAGTTCAACAACTTGTAGGCTTTGTTCTTGAGCTTTATTTATAGACATGGCAAAACTAATTTTTATTGGGAATCATAAACGCTTGAACTGAAATGGCATGTCAGAAGGAATAAGGGTAATCCGAGGAACTTACACAGTTTCACCCTTAAAATTTCCAGTTATTATAATGGCTTTCAGAACATTAGTTTTCAAAGATTTATTGCAAACCGTGTGCCATTGCACAATTTAGGCGGATCAATATTTACTAATAATATAACTGGGGATTCTTCCTTCAATATTGTAGTGAATTTAGAAATTCTACAGCAAATTCTTCTGCCCGATCGTCATCAATAACACAATCAATGGATTGATATCAATTTATTCTCTAACCCAGGAAACTCTTGCAAAAGATTATAATTAATCATATCAACAGCATCATTTCTAGGGACCAAGATTGCTCTTTCACAAACGATTCAACGTTGTGAAAATTTTTAGCAATATCTGGAAAAACCTTAGTGATCAGTTCACCAATTGAATTTACCATCTGGCCACATTAAATTAAAACTCATTTACGCAGGGTTCACATTCCCCGTGAAGTACTTTTTTATTATTGTTGTTGTTATAATAATAATAATAATAATAATAATAATAATAATAATAATAATAATAATAATAATAATGATAATAATAATAATAATAATTAATAATAATAATAATAATAATAATAATAATAATAATGGTGCTTGTGCAGTGCACCGTACTATATTTTAGATAGGATTTTCAAGTTAAATTTTATAGTATCTTTTTTTTTCATTTTGAGTAAAGTAAATTATGCTCCAGGTAGTACAGGGAAAACATTCCTTTTAAATATTTTTCTTGCCAAAGTGAGATCTAATGGTAACATTGCATTGGCAGTTGATTCTTCAGATATAGCAGCAACATTTCTAGCTGGGGATCGTACTGCACACACTTTCAGGTTGCCTTTTTATTTGGTCAGGACATCTGAAAATGGGTGTGTTTGATTCATCCCACGAGGTGCCATCATGACCAGTTTATTGCAACGAACAAGATTAATATTTTGGGATGAATGTACTGTCTCGTCAAGAAGCATTCCAGGTATTAGATTGTAGTCTTAGAGAATTGAAAGAAAACAACACTTTAATGGGAGGTGTCATTGTTTTGCTATTTGGTGATTTTCGTCAAACCTTATCTATAATACCCAAAGGCACTAAAGCAGATGAGCTAAATGCATGTCTTAAGGCGTCACCTCTTTGGCCTAAAGTTAGAAAATTCACTATTATTGTCATTATGAAGTCACATTGTTTATGATCAGTTTACAGCACTTTTCTCAAATAACCTCCTCTTCATTGACAATGGTTCAATAACACTAAATAGAAATCTTCAATTGCACAAATTACTATCGTTTGTTGCTCATCAACAAATTTTAAATCATTTTCAGACACATGCGAGTCTATCTCATGTAAGTTTTATGAAGTTTCACGGACAATGTCATGGCGAATAGCATGTTCATCCCTGTGAGGTGATGACAAAACCATATTCTGAAAAGATGTTTTCTATCTAAATGGAGAAGCTTCTCCTGAAGATGCCACAAAACTTCATTCAAGGTCTCATCTGAAAGAGTGATGTTGACCTAAAGATTATTTTCCTAGACTCTTTACATAATATCTTTACTGAGATGAGTCTTATGCTTCTACCACAGATCTGTTGGGTTAGAAATATTACAGTTATGAAGCATGATAGCAAATAAACTACATAAATGCAGTAGTGACTGGAAAAGTGATGCTTCATCTGTAGTTTTTCCCAGTGTGAGTCCTCCTGCAATAGACCAAGGGAGAATCATGTTTGCCCGAATGCTTAAAATAGTGGCCATTAACTGTTTTCAGGTTCTGCAAACTCTTTGGTCCTTAAACTTCATGCAGAAGGATGTGGGGGAATTAGTATTCAAAATTAGTTGGATGGACAGTGTACACTCTGCCAAGTGCATAGAAACTGAAAACATTTAACTGACCTCCAACTCTATTTCCTTTTTGTTTACGTTTCCATTTCCTACGGGCATGGTCCCATGTATAGTATTTGGGTAGTTGATTATAAAAAAGAGTACATGCAAAATTATTTTCCCTGCAAAGTTTAAAAAAAGACTTAAGAGTATGTGACTTAGGCGCATGAAAGTTTACATTTCGTGGTTTTCCGGATTAAAGTAAAATATTTGTCCATTTCACAAGTATACATCAAGATGAATTACAGAGGGGTGTCGTTCGTGAATTGGGAAGCTCAATAATATCCAAACAACCCCATTGCTGCCAATATATCTGGCTTTCCTATAATATTGTATTTCATCATTCTCATTAGCAATACCACACGTATTTTTTAATGTACTTGCACACATACTGAATGGATCTTACACTGTCGCAAAAATCAACATTAATGTGTGCATCAAATGATTTTGATAAGATAAGAGAATATCGTACAATCCATGAATTCCTTAATTGAAATTCTAAATTTCTACGCTTGATGTTAACCTGGAAATCATTATTACCTGATTATCAGTACTTGGGGTATCCATCGTGACCTGTCTCAGTATCCGAGAGAAACAGCTTTGGATATCTATTAGTACATTTGCCATCAAACACGTAAAGAGATTTCGGGTTAAGGAGACCGCATGAACCATGGACCATCTGGGTTTTAACAATCAGAAAGAGACCAGGATCATTCTCAGAGTCAGGGAACTCGGCACTGATATTTTTTTTCAATGCCATAAGGTCTGATCTTATCAAAAAGCCACAGTGAGATATGAGCATGGGGTAGGCCCCTTTTCTGCCATTCAATGATGTACATGAAGCATTGGGTATGACCATAAATTTGGTGATTATTAAAAAAAAAACAATCAATTTCTTTAGTTTTTGATAAAAAACCTCTGGCAATCAAAGTCCTTCCTGAGATGTGAGTCTTGCCCCGCAAACAAATTAAATTTAATTTCTTTCCATTTGGGATTGCATGCAAAGTTGATAAATAAATCTGGTTTGCCATATTCATTTACATAATACATTGCGTCCTGTACCCGTCCGTGCATATAATGTGGCCCTATAGTAAAAGTAGAAGGGAGAATCAATAATTTACCAACATTATTGATACTGTCATTAGCTATAGCATCCCTTAGATGAACACAAAAACCTACTTTGAATTTTGATTGATTTTGTCTTATGTAAAGAAGTCTCTAAGTCTCCACTTTATCAAAAATTAAACCAGTGCATACTCTTTGTCTCATAATATCTATCATCCTGTCCCTGCAAAGATTCTTGATCTAAAGCAACAGCGTTTCTTGTCCTGTTCTGAAGCAATATAGAATTTCGATTTGCTTGAGATTCTTGATTGCGAGACGCAGCAGTTCTTGTTCGGTTTGAAACTGTCTGGCTTCCCGAGCTTTTGGGGATCCATGTTCACGGGCAGCTGCAGTTCTTGTTCTGTTTTCAAAACATTTCGTCTCTCGAGCTTCTTGAGATTCTTGTCTGTGAGCAGCAGCATTTTATGTCCTGATTTGGAACAGTCTAGCTTCCCGATGTTCTTGGGACTCATATTCAACTGCCGCATAGTTCCTTGCCCGGTAAAGGGAAAGTCTACGATCTTGTTCTTCTTGGGATCCATTTTGCAGATGAGCTGTAAATCTCTTTGACAACATTGATCTTCTGCCGCTATTTTGCTTTATTCGTGGCCATTTTTGTTGTAACCTTGGTAATAAAGAGAAATGTAAAATGTGTGTGTGTCTCTCTTTATATATATATATATATATATAGAGAGAGAGAGAGAGAGAGAGAAAGAGAGAGAGAGAAAGAGAGAGAGTAAGACAGTGAGAGAAAGAAAGAGAGAGGGAAATAAGCTTTACTCACACACCCGATTATGTGTATTTATTTCAAATTTATGTTAGAGTTTAGACTTTTGATTATCATTACGAAAACTACAAACTTTGATTTTAACAACTTTCATTCATACATGAATTTATTACAAAAAATAAAGATTTTGTTACGAAAATTGAAAAATCCGAAAACATGAAAGAGTTTTCTAAGAATTCAATGATTATTTACAATTTATCAATCAGGAAAATTAGTATTTCATATTAAAGTAAACCTTTGTTTGTATTGTCATAATTTTATTACTTGAACTCAGTCATTGCGTAAGAAAAACTTTCTAAAATGAAAAAAGTAAAAAGCACATGCATTAAAAATATGAGGATTTTAGGTGCTTCTACTGTATTATCCCGGAATTTACGAAAAGTTTTACTTTTTTATTTTGAAACACCCCGTCGATTTTTAGTTATAATTGTCTAAAAATTATTTGACTGCAATAGATGTTTCAGGAAAATTTTCTAAAAAAACCAACAAAACAGAACCACGAACACGCATGCAAAAATTTGTAAGGAAGCTTTAGATATATATGTTTTCATATATGTAATGTAACGTCCGAAATCCTTATTGCTGAAAAATAACGTTAAAATGTTTGTATGAAATCAATATTGGTTTATCTTATCGGTAAAAGAATAATATATATATATATATATATATATATATATATATATATATACATATATATATATATATGTATATATATATATATATATATATATATATATATATGTCAACGTATATTTATTTTAACGTCTAAAATTCTCATCTTTACAAAAAAGGGAAAGGAGATAATATTTTAAGCAAAGGAAAGAAGCTATGTAAATAAAGTTAGTTATTTGGAGAAAAGCAACTTATTTCAAGGAATTTAACAGAAAAATTAAAGCAGATATACCAACTGTAATCTTTGAACATATATACTATACACTGGACAAAGCAGGTGAAGATATAGCGGTAGCCCTAGATATATCTAAGGCTTTTAACAGAGTGTGGCACGATCGTCTTCTCACGAAAATCAGATGCATTCAATGCTGCCAAGACTTAGCTTCAATAATTACAAGAAACCTTCTCAACCACCAATAGCTATGTCTAAAGGTACCTGAAAGTACTTTTTTTCAAACTCCTCGGCTTAACGTTCATAGAGATCATGAGCTGGAAGAGATGCATTGGGAGCATTGCCAAAGCTGCTACGAAGAAGGTGGGCTCTCTATCGTACCAGAAAGTTAATTGCGCCTGAAAGTATCCTGTATCTCTACAAGGCCACTATTCGCCTATGTATGGAGTACTATTGTCACATTTGGGCTGGTGCATCTGCTACTAGTCTATTGACCCTGGACAGGGTTCAAAAAGGAGGCACCAACCTAATAGGTCCTAAACTATCATTAAAGCTTCCACCTCTGTCCCATCGACGAAACATTGCATCTATCTGTCTGTTCTACAAGTATTTTAATGGTGAATGCTCCAAAGAACTACAAGCCTTTGTACCCTGTTGACGTAAATACCCCCAACAAGCAGCAAAATCTCACTTCTAAACAGTAGATATCCCTAAATATAAGAAACCCTCCTACTCTAATAGTTTATTCCCCAGAACTGCTAGACTTTGGAACTCGTTTCCGCGTTCCTGTTTTCCCAACTGTACTGACATGCAGAAGTTCAAGTGTGATGCGAACAGATATCTTGCTGCTCAACCCACTACATAGTATCCCTGCAATTTATGTCCCTGATAGTAGCACCTACATCAAAGTGACACTGTGTCTTGTTTGGGATGAAAGTGGAAAGAATTTGAATATACTTACAATATTATAATGTCCATTGGCACGTGTATCGATGCGGGGTGGATGAACGTACACTTTATAAAGTTTATTTGATTTTTGAGAAAATCAAATTTTATTTACTTTCGTTTTAAAAATAGTGGGCAAGAGAACCCCTGTTTATGTTTGAATGATTGCGTTCGTATCAACCGTTCATGTGTTGAAATAGTCTCTTATCGGTGTTTTTATTGTAATAAGTGGCAGACGACAATCTGAATATTTTGGCGGATTTTCCTCAGCCGAGGATTCGAAGGTAAATACATTTTTTATTTTTCTTGTCATGAAAATCATATTAAAGAAAATTAATTATTCTACTGTAAGCGAAGTGTTATCCTATTATAAATTTCTGTACTGTCTGTGTGTGTGTGTGTGACGCGGTTTAAGTCAGCGTACAGGAAATCCACCCAGGCACTTTAGGTACCAAAATGAATCTTATGACCTAGCGGATGTTTTAGTGGTAGTTATATCTATGTTTGGTGTATAGAAAGGCAAAATCAATTCAAAGAAATGCAAAGTAGTAGTGGTGATAGGAGTTAAATTGGTGGGAGTAGCATCAGCAGCCGTTAGGTAAAGTTGTGGTGAGAGGCATTAAATCGGTGGCGGTAGCAGTAGCAGTCAACGATTAATATTGGTTAAAAATACAAGATTTTTTTTATTTTAAAAAAATTACTTCCATTTTCTTCGTCTGATTAACAAAACAAAAAAAAGGACTTTTTCTGATTTGCAAACAAAAAAAAGGAAGGAAGTAAAAGGGTTTTGAAAAATACAAGATTTTTTTTGTTTACCTTAAAAAAAATACTTCCATTTTCTCCGTCTGATTAAAAAGACAACAAAAAAAGGGACTTTCTCTGATTTGATCAGTTTAGACCACCGGTCACTAAATAAAATAATACTTTTACCCATGTATCTCAGATTTTCTTTTGTTAATATTGGTTGAAAAAAATACAAGAATTTTTTTTTCTTTTTAAAACTGATTACTTATATTTTCTCCGTCTGATTAAAAAAAATTGAACTTTCTCTGATTCGACTCGGGTTGTAAGTTTAGACCACCGGTCATTAAATAAAATAATACTTTTACCCATGTATCTCATAGTTTTTTTTTCATTAACATTGGTTGAAAAAATACAATATATATTTTTAAAAAACTTTTTAAAACTACTTACTTCCATTTTCTCCATCTGATTACCAAAAAAAAAAAAAAAATTGGACTTTCTCTGATTCGACCAGGGTGGTAAATTTAGACCACCGGTCATTAAATAAAAGAATACTTTTACCCATGTATTTCATTTTTTTTCGTTATTATTGGTTGAACATACAATATATTTTTTTTAAAAGTAGTTCAAGGTGACATCTCCTACAGGAGAACCGACGAAAGAATAAGTAATTGCTAACTTTAGTTTCGTAAATATTGGTTGGAAAAAAAAAAATGCAAAATGCAAAAATTGCATAAAAAGTCATATTTTTAGTGCGTTCTCAATCCCTGTATCTATATATCTATATACCTATATATCTATATATCTGTGTCTATATGTGTCTAACAGTATTTTCTGTGTATCTATATAGTAGGCCTATATTTCTATAGATCTGTGTCTATGTCGATACACCTTTCTGTGGTCTATATAACGTGGTGTATAAAGAAATCCTATAACTTCTAATACTTTCGTGTTGAACACTTCCTTGCTGTTGTTGTTTCCACTGTTGTCGTTTCTTTCATGAAAATAAAAATTGTGTAAATACACTGTACTTACTCGCTTTTCTTTTACAATATGCAGCCATTTGGCTGCAACGGGGCTACGTGTTTTAAAAATAATGGGCAACAGAACTGAGAATTTGACCTCTGTTGTTCAAGATTTCCTTAAAAGTATGAACTGTATTCGTCTTCAGTCGTGATGGATTTCATCCATTCATGCATTACAATGAATTTGGAACTTTATTACGAAAACTGCAATATGTGAAGAAGTAAAGGAATTTTACTTAAACTCTAATGATGATTTATAATTTATTACTTACGAAAAATTCTATTGCATATGAAAATAAACGTCTATTTCGTGTTATAAGTGTCTTAAAAGTATGTGACTGCAGTAAATGTTTCAGGAAAAAAAAAAAAAAAAAAAAACCACGAACACGCATGCGAAAATTTGTAAGGAAATGTTATCATAAAAATACCCCCAAAATAAATTGATAAATAAATAAATAAAAACGCAAGCATTCGGAAAATTTACATGTTTTGTTTAATATTAATATTTGTTTATCTAATCGATAAATGAATAACACACACACACACACACACACACACACACACACACACACACACATATATATATATAATTTTTTCATTCTCTTTCTATACGCATAGCGCCAGGTAGAATATCAATAGAGCGAGCTTCTTTTTCCAGAGCTTCCATATCTAGAACACTGCTATTCGTCCTAAAATCTGAGTTCAAAAGTTACTTGTCATAAACCGCCTAATAAGCAATCACACTTCGTATGACAAAGTTCCAGGATCCTACAAATCACAAAGAGGGTAGAGACACTGTTCGGCTGTCGAAGACGCTTGCTTTTACACTACAAAACCTATTTCGAAAAAAAGGGTCACATCGGCTTGCCGGTTTCGCGATGACCAATAATAAAATGTGCGGAGACGCTACCTCAACTGACAACAATATTAGTAGTTGGATGCAAGAAAAAAGAGCGCGAACACGACGGTATCTAGTTCCTGAAGATTAGGACACGGTCACGTTAGTTTATAACATTGCATGTTCCTATTTACTTGGTACCCCACGAGGGCAGAGTCAGACACACGGTCGGTTTTTGATGTGGGGAAAATCCAGTCCCCCAAAAAGAGTCACTCTGGATAGAAAAAAAATGTCTCAGTCAAGAAGGATTTCTCCTCTACTGACAGAAGACAGAAAAGGTGAAGTGTATCATCAGAACAGATACTACACTGTCATCTTGACCCGCACGGCTGATAATCTTTCCGTCCTGTTTGTTTCTATTATTCATATTTAGCACAAACAAGGCTAATTGCCACTCAGATGTAAGGGGCTACTGTAAAGTAGAAACGATACATTCAGTGAAACTATAAATAGGGAGTTGTGCAGCAAGATGTCCGTTCAGTTTACATTTAAACTTCTGCATGTTAATAAAGTACGATACTACATAATCACGTAAACATACTGGTTTTCGTTGGATCAGCGAAGTTAAGCAATGTTGAGCCTGGTCAGTATGAGATAGGTGACCAATTTTGGAATTCCAGACCCTGTATGTAGGAGGATGTTGACACCTCCCTGCAAGAGCCGCAAAAACATAACGTCGCTATTTCCCTTAACGGCGACTGGTGACCGCTAGTAAATTTCATACTATCATGTAATTTCTCTTTTGGAGTAAGCCGGTTAAAAGGGTTAGTGCCGTTTCAATTCATTCCTTTTTAGTACAGTCAGAGAAGCAGAATACAGGAAGTGAATGCTAAGTCTAGCAGTTCGAGAGAATAAACTTTCTTAATAGGAGGTGTTCTAATCGGAGGGGGAGGGGAGGGCGTTTACATTGATAGTGATAGTTGGAGGTATTTACGTCGAATGGGCACCAGTGCTGTGAGTTGGTCGAAGTACATTTCATTTCATTAAAGTACTTGTAAAAGAAACATAGGTTACAACATTACGGCGATAGCATAAGGGTCAAAACTTGTTTGACAGCGTGGGACCTATAAGGTTTGAAACTCTTTTGGAACCCTTGTTTAATAGAGAGAAAGACTAGTGGTTGATACACCAACCCATACGTGGCAACAATATATGCATGGGAGAATGGCGATTTTGTAGAGATAGATGATACTTTTCAAGTGTAGGCATTTTTCTAACACCTACGAGGGAGCCCATCTTCTTTGCAACGGCCTTGAAAATATCTCGTATGTATTTGTTCTGATTCATGTTACCCATGAATATTAGGCCGAGGAGTTTGAATGATAAGCTCTCAGTTAAAGTGTTAATCATCCATACCAATCAGTGTTTGGAAAGGTTTTTTGTAATTGTTGAACTCATTAACTCTTATCCTCGAATACCTTTTGGCTTTGCTAAGTAGTGACCTAATACTACAAAAGAATCAATTTTGGTAGTCTACAATCTCTAGATTCCAACAATGACAGGTCATTATAGATGAAATTAGTAATTTTGCAACCCGTGCGTCAATGTAAACTCTCAATCAAACATGTATGTTTTTAAAAGGATTTCATTAATTCTCGAGGCAAATAGAGGTAAAAAAGTGCGAGTATGATCGGATTAGATACAGTGGAATTCGAACTCGTCATACACAATTACCACATGATGCTCAACAGGTAAATCGCGCACCACTATCTTTTCTTTGTGATAAATATTATCACACGGGTATTTCAAAAGAAAGTCTTTAGCAACGAAAATGCTATTTCAGACTTAAGCTTGACAGATCGATTATCGCATCTAAAGATGCTATTTCGAACTTAAGTGTAAGAAAGAGGAACACAAATCTAATTTCAAGTTTACGCGTTACATACTGACGATGAACTTTAAGACAACAAATCAAACACAAGCGCAACAGCGACGAAAATGTTACGTAAGCGTAACAGACTGACAGACAGAACCACCTTAGTACAAAGATGACGGGCGTATCTTTAATAATAGAGACGAAATCTTATCAATTTCAAAGCGTATAAGATTTTCCATGTGTCAGACGACCGTTTTCTAAAGAAAAATAATTCATGCACTGTTATATTCCTAAATACTTAGGAAATAAAGACAAACGTGAGTTACACCGAGTGGTATGTGTAATGGGGTTTATTTATAATACAGAAACGTAAGGCTGCTCGCCTAAGGTAAATAGAAGTACATAGTAACAAGTATGGGGAAGAAAGTCTGATAATCAACACGTAAGACTATCCGTCTTACTGCGACTGCTTGTCTGCCGCTGTCTGCCGCTGTCTGCCAAACAGTCCAATATATATATACAGTTTGTAACCGGTGTATAGCCAGTTATGTTCCTTCACAACACCTCCCCCTGAAGCTGAAATCTTCCTGATTTTAGCTTAAATACCTCTTCCTTTTAGGGTCAGGGCTTAATCTCCTGGTAACTTTTCTCTTTCTTGCGCTTTTCCTTCTGGTCAGCGTTACCCGGGGTAAAGGTTTCTGTCCAGCCCGTATGGTCGGTTCAGGCGAAATATTCATTGTTTGCGGTACACACGCTGGTTTTGGTATATCAAAAATATCGCACAATGTTTCCATTGGTGTCTCTTCCACATTTGGAGACAGTCTGGGACGTATTTGATTTCTGTGTCTTTTGCAGACAAAACTTAATCCTTGGATGGTATAGACCATGCTCCCAATCCTTTTTTTGATAATACCTTCAACCCACTGATTTCGTCCATTTTGAAAATTTTTGAAATATACATTTTCACCTGGGGAGAAGCACTTGGTATTAAGGTTTTCTTTTTTGAAAACTTTCTTTTTCTCTGGTAGCAGCCTATCGAAGACAGATCTTATCTTTCTTGCAAACATTAGCTCAGCCGGGGAAGAATTGACATTATTATTAGGATTTGGTGTCACCCTGTAAATTGCTAAAAATGTTTGAATACATTGTTCGTCTGTGTCCGTAGTAAGATTTTTCTTAAGTGCCCTTTTAAACGTATCTACAAATTTTTCGGCCAACCCATTCGATCGTGGATGGTACACAGGTGTTGTCATATGTAGAATATTTAGTGAGTCACAGAATTCTTTGAATTCATGAGCAGTAAATGCTGTTCCATTATCGCTCACTAAGGTTTTTGGCACTCCAAAACGGCTAAAAATTTCATTAAGCGCACTCACAGTGTTTTTTGCTGTTGGATGTCTAAACTTAAATATTTCTGGCCATTTTGAAAAAGAATCTACAATAATCAAGTAAAAATAACCATTTATAGGTCCCGCATAATCAATATGCAGACGTGACCAGGGTAGGTCCGTCTTTGGCCATGGCGTCGTTTTTACTGGAGGATCTCGAGCTGCTAATTGACATCCTCTGCATGTCTTGACACATTTTTCAACTTCCTTGTCCATACCAGGCCAGTACACATATCCTCTCATAAGGGATTTCATTCTCGAAATGCCCGGATGACCTGTATGAAATTCCTTCAGAATTTTCCTCTGTAACGTTAGTGGAATTACGATCCTCTCACCATACATGAGCACATCTTCACAGATGGAAAAAGGCGTTGTTTGATCTACCTTTTTATTTTTTTTTATCCATCCCAATTGATTTTTCATTTTCTTAATGAAAATGTCATTTACTGCCTCTTTTTTTATTTTTTCGAAAGTTACCGGAAGTTCACGTATCATATTACACATTGAACTTGTACATTCACTTTCGTCTTTAAGCGCAGCAATTACCGTTTCTTCGAAACTTTCGCTTCTTTTAGGGATCAACCGTGATAATGCATCTGCGTGTCCTAACTTTTTTGAGGATACATGTTCCATCTTAAACTGATAGTTTAAGAGGGTTACAGCCCATCGCTGTAATCGATTCGCAGTATGTGTGGGAATGCCTTTCTTTGATCCAAATATGGTAAGTAGGGGTTTATGGTCGGTTTGCAAAATAAAAGATCGTCCATGGAGAAATCGATTGTACTTTGTAATTCCAAATATTATCGACAGCGCCTCTTTTTCAATTTGGCTGTAATTTTTCTCCGCTGCAACCAACGTTCTTGAAGCATGGGCGATAGCTTTTGTCCTACCATCCTCATACTTGTGAAGTAATACAGCGCCAACACCGTAATCACTGGCGTCCGTTGCTAGTATTAGTTCCTTTTCTGGATTGAAATGTGCCAATGCTAAGTCTGACAGTAGACATCTTTTGATATTTTGGAAAGCAGATTCACATTCCTTATTCCAGTTCCATTTAACACCCTTTTTCAGTAACTCGTTAAGAGGAGCTCTTAAATTATGTATGTTAGGGATGTAAATTGCATAGTATTGAACTAATCCCCAAAACGATTTTAATTTTGTCACTGAATCTGGAGCAGGCATCTTTTCAATTGCTTCAGTCCTTTGTGGATCCGGTCTTCGACCCTCTTTGTCGATTATTTGACCTAGATATTTAATTTTTTTCATAAAAAAATCGCATTTTTCTGGACTCAATTTAAAACCAAATTCCTGTATTCTTTTGAATACTTCTTTTACATGCTTCTTATGATCTTGCAAATTTTCACTTTTAATTAGGATATCGTCAAGGTAGGCCATTGAAAATTCCAACCCTGCCAGCATCGTGTCCATAATTTGCTGGAAAATAGCAGGAGCAACCTTTAATCCAAAAGGAAGCCTCTTTAGCTTAAAAATGCCCTTATGAGTATTTATGCCTAAGTATTTGGAGCATTCATCGCTGATCTTAATTTGCAAGTAAGCATCTGAGAGGTCTATCTTAGAAAAATTTTTTCCTCCGTTAAGCTTAGAGAACAGATCTTCTGCGGACGGAAGGGGATAATTATGGTCCAATAGACAGTCATTTAAACCCGTTGAAAAATCTCCACAGACCCTTATTCTGTAATAATACACGGTTGGACTTGCCCAATCTGTGTGGTTAACTTTTTCAATGACTTCCAGTTGTTGAAGTCTATCCAACTCTTTTTCGATTGCGTCCATCGCTGAAAAAGGCACATTCCTTTTAGGTTTGAATACTGGAGTGGCATTTTTCTTTAATTCAAATTTTGCCTCTGTCTTAATACAGAGTCCTAGTCCTTCGGCAAAAACATTGGGAAACTCAGTTTTCAAATCCTTCAGGAAGTCTTCCCTTTGGTTTGCTTTTTCTGCAGTTAAAACGTTACAAAACGAATTTATGGGTTTCTCCCATAAATTAAACAGGACAATCCAATCTACCCCAAACAGGCATGTATTCTTTCCTGGTACGACGTACACTTTGGATTTATGAGTCTGGTTAGCGAATGTCACTTTGCATTTTAATTCTCCCTTGAACTCTAATCTTTTGCCGCACACACTTCTCGCCGTCTTTCTGGTTTTCGTTAATTCAGGTCGACCTATCCTTTTCCATATATCTTCATTTATAATACTAATATCTGCACCGCTATCCAGAAGCAATGTAACCAGATGTCCATTTATCCGAACATCAACATATTTCCGTCTTTCGCAGCTTTTTTCTTTATTCATGCGAAGCGTATTTACATTATCGGTCCCTTGTCTTTTCTTCTGGGCACAGTATGTTCCCTTGTGACCTCTGAGACCACATTCATAACATATTTTGTTCCTAAACCAGCAGGTCTTATTGTTGTGTCTTAAACTACCACAACATTTACACTTTAGCTTTGGGTCTTTGTATCCTTTAAGGATCCTGTGTTCTTGGAACCTGGACTTTCTTGTGGTCCCTTGCCTTTTTACTTGCTGCACCTTAAAAATATTTTTCTCTTCAATGCGAGTGTTGTCTTTCTTTATGTTAATCAGACGTTGACACTCTTCAGTGACTTTTTGCAATGTTATGTTAGGATCCGCCTCCATAATTGTTAGGATCCGTGAACGTATATCTTTGTCCCTTGGTGCTGTGAGACCTTGTACAAAGATTAAACATTTAAATTGGTCTGCGGAAATTTCATTCAATTTAAATGATTCGCATAAACAGTTCACAGTGCAAGCATATTCTAGATAGTCTTCAGCTTCTGCCTTCTGAATGTTCAAACATTTGTATCTAGAGTGAAATAGGCTATCCCTTTTATCAAATATTTTCGACAAGGTACTAATTGTTTCCTCGAACGAAACCTCCTTCGGTTTTTTTGGTAGAATTAGATTTGCATACTTGGTGTTTTCATCAGTACCCAGTTTTTGTAGTAGCAGGGTAACTTTTTCCTCATCGGTCCAGTCTAAACATCTTTTCGTAAAAATTGTTTCGTATCTTCTGTAGTATGCAGGGAAAGTAACACCAGTATCCGGGGAGTAACGAAATTCCGTTAGTGAATTTGAAATACCCTCGGCAGAAAAATTAGTCTTCTTCCCGGTCGACGTTAGAATTAGCTTTTCTAAATTCTTTTGCTGTGTCGACATTTGTCGTTGTAGTATGTTTGTTTGTTCTTGTTGTGCCTCTAAAGTTTTTTGTGTTCTTTCTTGTTGTTGTTGCAGCTGTTGCTGTAGCTGTTGTTGTTGAATTTGTTGTTGTTGTTGTTGTTGCGCTAAAAATTGTTGAGTCATTTTTGTCTGTTCCTGGATGCTAAGGGCTAGAGCCTTAGTTAACTCTGCTAATTGTTCCATGTTAGCTTCTAGTACAAAAATGTCTTTTCGAATTCTACACAATAATTCCAAAGAAAAATCGTAAATTTACGTATATCGTAAATTAGTAGCAATATGCAGACACAACACGTTTCAACAAAGTTCATCCATAGTAATTCAACAGGCTTTGTAAAATAATTCTTTTTTTTTTTTTTTTTTTTTTTTCAACAACGTAAGTTCATACACAAAATATTTCTTACTTCCCACGACAAATAGTTCCAATTATTTATATAAAGGCAATAACAAACAATTAATTTTCCAAAAAAAAAAAATATATGGCTGCCGTTCCCACGTGGCATAAAATGGTACAATAGTCGTTGTATTTATATTTTTTCTTTCGAAACTCGTAATCCTTTAGTGTAGTTTCGAATTCAACTTGCGACCATTTTTTTTTTTTTTTTTTTTTTACTTGTCAAAATAAATATAAATTCCACTTTACCTTGAACATGTTTCTATAATTTCTTGTGAGTTCTTTACGAAGAAAAATCCGTACTTTTCGCTACTTTAGGTAGGAAAAATTTTTAAATTCATTGACGCACGTGGTCAAAAATCCTTGTGTAGTTTGTTTTTTTCGTAAAACAAAAAATCCTTGCATTGTACACAGTCCTTGGTACGGTTATTTATCTCTGTTAAGAGAAAGAACATCCTTTCGTCGCCATTGTTATATTCCTAAATACTTAGGAAATAAAGACAAACGTGAGTTACACCGAGTGGTATGTGTAATGGGGTTTATTTATAATACAGAAACGTAAGGCTGCTCGCCTAAGGTAAATAGAAGTACATAGTAACAAGTATGGGGAAGAAAGTCTGATAATCAACACGTAAGACTATCCGTCTTACTGCGACTGCTTGTCTGCCGCTGTCTGCCGCTGTCTGCCAAACAGTCCAATATATATATATATACAGTTTGTAACCGGTGTATAGCCAGTTATGTTCCTTCACAACATGCACATAATTGAAGGTTTTTATACTTAAAACTAATTTGTAAGTATAGATAGCAAGTGATTATAAAAAGAAAAACATTAAAAGCAGACATGTGCTTTATTTTGAACCGCAGCGAAAAAAAAAACTTTAGTAGTGGAAATTTTGTCAATGCTGTTAATGTGTTGGATAGTCAGGATTTCCTTCTACAATTTGGACCGCCATTGTTAACCTATTACAATTTTGTTTTCTTATAATCTGAAATTATAAAATATTGATTTGTATTCGTGTAAATTAAGACACGTAAATAAGGGATCGCATTTAATTCTGTTATTATAAATTTAGACGTCTTTGTCTGTGGCGTAGAAATATGGATAAAAATTAACGATTTTAATATTAAAGAAGGGAATTGATACGGAATGAAAGAAGAAATAGAAGACGTAGAGACAGTTACAAAAGTAAGAAAAATGTAGCAAAAATATACGAATGAAACATGACGGAGATGCGACAAAGGAATTGAAAGATAAAGAAATTAACACGGTACAAATAAATATATAAATAAATGAGCTTCAAAATCAACATAAATCTAAATGAACTGACATCAATTATTAAACCGAGAACGATTTAAAATGGTGTTCAAAGCAAATTGAAATCGACTTAGAGTATATGTCTTACTGCTTTAATTAGATGATGTTGTCAGCAATTCCTGCATATTATATGTAAGTAGGTAAAGATTTAATTACCCAAATCTTTTCATTTCAACATTTCCCGAGTAGATGTCTTGGACTATCGCGGCAGTCATGTAGAAAAATAACAATGGACTATGGCCAACGGGCCGATACGTAAGATTGTTTTGTCTGTGGACGCATTGCATGTTCTTGCTTCATGAAGAATCCCGCTGTCATTCGCGCTGGGATTCTGAATAGAAATGATGACAAGGAAATAATGACAAGATGTGCTGCCGTCCTTGTTGTTAGTGGGATACAAAAAAAGATGGAAGCAAGGAAAATGTTACGTGCATGAGAGAAGAGAAAACAGAGATATACTAAGAAAATAAATATGAAACGAACACAAAAGAGGAAATAAGAAAGAAGATGCAGAAAACAGAGAAACAGTAAAAAAAAAATAAATAAAAGAAACAGAAAATGTAGCCAGAAATAAGGAAGATAAATGTTTTAAAAAAAGTGGAGGAGAGAAAACACAAGATGCGAAAGCATAAGAAGGAATTAAAGAAAAAAATGAAGGAAAAGGTAAAATACCACGCATTCATGTATAGTAGTATCCATATATATATATATATATATATATATATATATATATATATATATATATATATATATATATATGCCAAGTAATCTTATTTACCATACACATATTGTTATACTACTAACTTTTTGTAACTGTTGAAGTAAATACTGAACATCTATATGGCATATATTGTATCACTGTATAATATTAGATGTGTAAATACATAAAATAATAATGAAAATATGTATATATATATATATATATATATATATATATTACTTAAAAAAGATAAGTTGTTTTTAATTTACCGAATCATGATTTCATGCGTGAGCACAAGATCTTCGGACAACATGCATTTTGAGTCAAATTAACAGTACATTATTATTCACCACCGAAAACATGGTTATAGTAAATTAATATTAAAGTAATATTAAACTCCATCTGAAAAAAAGCGTCAGCCATTGTATGAAATTGCAAAATATAATTCTGAACTTGATATAATGCCATTTTCTGTATCTATCTATCTATCCATCTATCTATCTATCTATCTATATATCTATCTATCTATCTATCTATCTGAGTATGAAAGATTATATGACTATTTCTACAGTCAACCAACTTCGCAGCACACAAGAGTCATGACAGCAAACAAACCGAAAATCCAAAACTCTAATTTCGCCCTTATTTGGGCTCATCAGTTAAATATATCCGAACTTTTGCATGCGAGGCGAATAGTGTGTATGACGCGTTTGCTCATCTAGGTGAATACTCGCCTTGCACGCAAAGGGCTCGGAGTTCAAATCCCGAGTTCGGATATGTCTAACTGAATGAGCCCAAATTGGAGCGAACTAGTTTTGGACTTCCGGTTTGTTTGCTGTCATGGCTCTTGTGATGTGGTGACCTTGTTTGGCTCTGGAAATAATTATATATATATATATATATATATATATATATATATATATATATATATATATATATATATTAGTTATGGAACATTCAATAGTTTTCCCGATCCGGATACAATTACCGACTCTGATTCTTTATAAATCTCTAAATATAAGTATTTGGAGGTGGATTTAAATAACAAATGTTTTAGTTTAGAATTTGTTTGAGTTCCAAAATCTTTCGTTATCACAGCTAAAAATAGTTTAGAATATGGAATCACATCACACTAGACTTGCAAAGCATTCGGTTGATATAACGTGAATGTTGTCGAATTGTGACGTCAAGGAACCGGGTGCGTGAGAGCGAGAATTTGCGAGTTTTGTGACGAGATTCACGTTCGATGGAGTGATTTTTGAAAAGGGATCAAGATCCGTCCCGTGGAAGCGACGAGGACAGTTGGTTCTTGGAAGCGATAGAAGATGGAGTAAAAATCCAAGACCCCTCTCCATTGCTTGATATAAGGGGTTAGCGAGAAATAGCGACACGTCTTCGACCTGATGGTGAAAGCAGAAATAGACACAATTATATCAAAAAATGAAAAAGTAGACTTACGCCCATTTCATTTACAGAGAGCGAAGACCACGAGGAAGAGAGACAGACAATACAAGCACGTACGTCGCACTCGTAAATATTTAACAGTTCCTCGAATGAATAAATTAGATCAGTTCATATACTGTAGAGCCTCTTTCTCATATAAAGACATTCTTGAAAAACCAAAAAGGATGGATTTGCTGTAACTTCAACTGAAGTAAATAAGTAACAAGTCATAGCGTTATGAACAGAATACATAAAAACAAACTGGAAGTTATAAATATTTATGGGAGTATACAACATGTGTTTATTTGCCGCAACGTGATTTTGAGCAACACAAAAGGGGGACATATTGTGAGTCGGGATGACAGAGATAACGCTGGGACTACGCGATGTAAAGAAATAAAAAAAAAGAAAGAAAAACAACGTTTTGGTCCAAAATTAAAAAAAAAAAAAATAGAAAGAAAAAAGAGAGATGTTGAATTATTTGTTCAGTGATCGCGAACTAGGGAGATAAGCGCCTTTTTTGCTCGCTTGGGGTTCGTGTTTGATTATAATAAAATATAAAAACACTATGACAGAAAAGAGAACGAAAACAGGGAGAAAATGTTGTTCGATTAATGTTGTCGGGGGTAAAAATGAAAAAAAAAAATCGAAGATTCTTATTTAAATGAGGCTTGAAAATAGAAATTATGTTGTTCTTAATACTTTGTTGCTGTTGTGAAAACAAATCCATGCGCGTGCAAATACGTTAGCAAAGAAGATAATTCAACACACTAGACGATTACACACGCACGCACACTAGTATCTATAAAAATAATTTCTGTTATAATCGAGCATGCAATTTTATTTTCTATTTCTATTGTTTTCGCTTTTCACCTGTGTTAATTAATTAATCAAGAAAATAAAAAAGATGTTTTTAACAATGGACAGCCACTGAAAGGAAAACTTTCTCTCACTCCTTGCAACCTCGTGATTCTGTTTGCATGACAGTATTTTATTTTCAGTTGAGGACTTGAATGATGTTTTGTCATGATTTGTGTTTAAATTGTTGTGATGTGTATTGTGATTCGCATGAGGTGCATCCGTAGGTGTATCAGAATTTGGAGGAAATTTTTGACAAAAAACTGCGAATAAAATATAAAAAACTTGTAATTTCTCTTTTTAAAGTGGGTTGTTTATTTTCTTTATGGAATATACTTCCAAAATAAACTATTAAAGTTGTTTTAAAAATAATAGAAATATTATTTTTTATTTTTTCAAAAACAGTGTTTACAAAGTGCCTGCTCGCCTTCATGCAGCCATTTTGTTTACGTAATGAAATCAATTGAATTTTACGAGGTAATTTATTTTCAATTTTTTCAATTTAAAACTCTATCAAAACTTTTCTACTAGTTAAATTTTTACGATATTTTCAGGGTCAATGTAAAATTTTATGCTCTTTCCAATAAACCGAATATAATATTCTAGACACGGTTTTTTTTTAAATTCACCCCCCATTTTGAAATGTCTATTAAAACGAAAATTAATTTTCTCACCTCAAAATTATATATCACAAATTGAAGATAAAAGATCAATAAATAAAATAAGCTAATTTAAAACAAAACAACAAAAAAAAAACACAGTTATTTGCAAATTTACCTGTAAACGCCAAAGTTTAAAACCTTTTTAAAAAACCACGTTGAATTTTTTAAAGTGAAACCTTATAATATTCTCATACTGCACAGAAAGTTTCGTTTAATTACGACACTTATTTCTATTTCATTCAATGTTTTTTAGATATTAAAAAAATTCACTCCATAAAGAAGAAATAAAATGTATTAAATAAGAAATTCATGTATTTCCTTGAGAAAAGAAAAAAAATTCTTCGACTCGTTTTTATAAGGCAAAAACATAAGTAAAATGTGACTAGTTTTCATTTATGGTGACACATCTTTCTTCACGCACGAGGCTAGACGGCTAACGCGAACGTGTGGTTTTTACGTCATTCTGTTCATCTGTATTTCAAAAAAGAACAAACATCACTTCTTGTGTCTCGCTAACAACGTAACAATACTTACGTGATGGCGGGTTTTTCAAATAGTTGTTTTAAAAAATGATTTTATTTTAAAAAATACATGGAATTTAAAATATAAATATGGATAGATTCTTAACAATGAAGAATAGAGGTGCCCATTGAATAGTATTTTTATAGGTAAGTGATTTTTTGGAATTCATATATACATATATTTATCGAAGCAAGTCCAAATTAGTTGATTTTCTTTAAATCTTTTTTTAAATAAAACTGACTTCAAAACACAAATATTGCATAATTTGCTATTAAACCTGTTATTTTTTTTAAATTTGGTCTTTGCTCCTTCAATTGAAAAAGAAAATAGGGTTTAAATTACATTTTTCAAGTAGTTATAACCTTGGAAATATAGGATGTCGAATTATTCAATTTTTTTTTCACGCATTTTTAATGTCGATTTCTGACACACCTAGTGCATCCGTTATTTACATTTGTCATAGTGCGCGTTAATGATAACTCTTTTGTTGTATGTTTTCGTTATTGTTCTTCTCTGAAAAGATAATTGGTTGTTTTTCTTTAAGTTCACTTATAAATAATAATAATAATAATAATAATAATAATAATAATAATAATAATAATAATAATAATAATAATAATAATATTAATGATCAGCGCTGACGCTGGTTGTAATTTTCGTATGAAATTAATCATCCACAAGAAGAGAAAATAAAAATAATTATTTACAGTTTTTCATAAGAGAAACAAAGTAGAAAGAATAATAAATGTAGATTATAATTTCTTTTTCTAGTACTTTGATAGTATTCAAACGGAACTGTTTTTGATTTCTATTTTAACAACCGATTCCTTGCTTGTCGGGCGGGTGCTTTTTCGCAGTGTGTGTGGGACGGTGGAAGTCTCCCTCCGAGTTCAACAGACTCCGAAACTTTAGCTCAAACTTATTTTCTCTGCTCTGCATTTCCTTATGTATGGAGGATGGTGTGGGTCGAAGCGGACATGGGGGTTTCATCTAACCAACCCCCGCTCGCTACGTTACACTCTGGTCCGCTCTGATTAGATTATCAGCCACATTCCTCATGTATTCTAATCAGGTAACTTTCCGCGGGGATGCCATTGTAAGTACTGTAGAGATACTTGCCTGAAAATAATGGAAATCGGTCGGGGACTGATCGAATTAGTAAAAGTGTCTGACCTATTTTAGTTTAGATTACAGAGCTTTTAAAAAATTTTCTTTTAAAGAGCCTACTGAAAGATATCTATTGTAAAAAACCTCACCTGTCTGTTAGTGTATGTATGTATGTATATATGTATGTATGTATGTATGTATATATGTATGTATATATGTATATATGTATGTATGTATGTTTGCATGTCTGTCTAAAACCTCCGACAGAGGCAACGGATTTTCACACGATCGGAATCATTTTGACGCTCGATCCTTCAAACGACAAATATCGAAAGATTGGTCAAAAACAATAATTCCTTCACACTCAATTGGGCACTTTTCTACAGGGAGGGGTCGCGTTTTTTCACCGACATTTTCAAAAGTCATCCCCTCTTTTTGGTTCAATAGCCTTAATTTAAACCTACGTCCTTCCGGTTTGGCGATGGGCTCAACAGCTAACGCGTCATGTTTTTTCTCACTTTTTTTCCTCCTTCGCGGTACAGGTTCGAGCCTGCCTGCCTACTACCACCTTTTATTTGCTCAACCAACACCCTTACACACACCTCCACTTTCTTTTCCGCCTTCGCGTCACGGGTTAGAGCATGCCTGTTTACTACAAATTTTTCTTGCCCAACACACACCTGCAAACACCCGGGCAACGCCGGGCACCCAGTCTATTATATAAATCTCACCTATGTGTTTAAATGTATGTATGTATGTATGTATGTATGTCTCGAAAAAGTTTCGACAGAGGCGATGGATTTTCACGAAACCGGTATGGTTTTTAAGCTCCGTCCTTCGTACGACAAATATTGAAATGTTGGCTAAAAACATTAATTCCTTTACCCTCAATTAGGCACTTTTCTACAAGAAAGGGTCACTTTTTTCGCCGATATTTTCGAAAGCCATCCCCTCTTTTTGGTTTATTAGTTTTAATTTAAACATTCGCCAGTTCCGGTTCGGCGATGGAGGCAACAGTAAAGACGTCAAATCTTTTCCCCATTCTTTGCTTTTTCTCGTACGGGTTCGAGTCTATCTGCCTACTACTACTTTTTTTTTTGCTCAACACACATCCAGGCTAGTCTATAATATAAATCTCACCTGTCTGTTTAAATGTATGTATGTACGTACGTATATATGTATGTATATCTCGCAAAAACTTTTAAAAGAGGCGCCGGATCCTGACAAGATCGGTATCGTTTTTAAGCTCGACCTTTCGGACGAAAAATAACGGAAAAATTGCCTAAAAACATTAATTCGTCACCCTCAACTGGGCATTTTTCTACAAGGAAGGTAGTTTTATTTGCGTCTCCATTTCTGTAAGTCATCGTATCGGTTGGAATGACTTTACTAATTTCAACGTTCCAAATCCGAACTTCCGGTTGTGTCATGAAGTAGGGGTAAGACGCCAGGTTTTATTTCACTTTTTTTCGCCTTCGCGTCACGGGTTCGAGCCTACCTGCCTACTTCCACTTTTTTCTTTGCTCAACGCACACCTCCAAACACCCAGGCAACGCCGGGCACACAGGCTAGTTTATAAATAATTCTTTAATAAATAGCGAAATGATTTTGTTTCACCATAATGGAATTATCAGTCTGGAAGATAACTGTTCAGCCGGTCGTACGATGCTGATGGCTACTGATAGATATTGATAGATACTAAAACAAGTAAGTGTGCATGTGTGCGAAGGTTAATTATACATATCTGACAGATGTATGCGTTTATATATGGATACATTTTGGCTATGTACAGATTAATTCGGTTGACATACCGGTTTCCGTTAGATCATCGAAGTTAAGCGACGTTGAGCCTGGCCCGTACTGAAATGTGTAACTATTTGGTAAGATCACGTGTATTACTGGAAAGGGGTGAACACTGCTAAGCTATTCTTGTCCAAGACACGCTGCATTAAATAATGCATCTATATAATCACAGAGGTTAAAAGCACTCTCGGATCTCGAATATATCGGTTAAGAACATCGGTTTCTTCTTAACTATGTATTCGACAATTGGCTATGTTATATTGCATATTTTTCTGATTTGTATCCTCGTATTACGGATTTGATTATTAATTTTCTATAAATATCACTAAAAGCTATTTTTTTATGAGAAGACATTAGTTGTTATGTGTCTATAAATAGAAATGAGTGAGGATTAAACGGAATGTCATCGTGCTAGAAAGCTACTAACGCCCGAAAGTATCCTGTATATCTATAAGGTTACCATTCGTCCATGTATGGAGTATTGTTGTCATATTTTGACTAGTGCATCTTCTACTAGTCTCTCACTCCTAGACAAGGTTCAAAAGAGAGTCGCCAACCTAATAGGTCCTGAATTGTCATCTAAGCTTCAGTCTTTGTCCCATCTACGAAATGTAGCACCCCTCTGCCTGTTCTACAAGTACTTTAACGGTGAATGCTCCGACGAATTGCAAGCACTTGTACCCCCTCGACTTAAATACCCCCGATAAACCCGACATGCAGCAAAATCCCACCCCTTCACAGTTGAGATCCCTAGATGTAAGAGAGACTTCTACTCTAGTAGTTTCTTCCCCAGAACCGCTAGACTTTGGAATTCCCTTCCGGGTTTCTGCTTCCACAACTATTCAGAAGTTCAAGTATAACGTGAACCAACATTTTGCTGCCCAATTCCCCACATAGTACCCCTGTAGCTTATGTCCCTGATAGTAGCCCCCTACATGAAAGTGGCAATGTGCCTTGTTTATGGTGAATATGTAAAAATAAAAAGAAATATATGTGAACATGTATACGTCAGTTCTAGTCTCCGTCCGCAAGACGAACACATTTGAGTGTAAATGAGTGAACCCCGATTGGGAAAATGAGGTATGGATCTACATAAATATGTTGGCTGATAAGCGTGTATATGTATTGTTATTTATATCTCGGAGAGTTTCTTACACATACCCCACTTCAGAGATAATATATAATGTCTTGCTGTAACAGAGCGCAGACGCGCGTATGACGGCTGTGTGCAAATGCCAAGCCGTTTGCGAAGTGACGTGACGGCAAGGAAAAAGAAAAAGACTATAAAAACGTGGGCCTAGACAGAAGACTACGTTAGAGCAGTCAATCACGTTAGAGACGTGGGTGATGTCACAATCGTAACAAGAAGTCAGGCGTGGCGGGAGAATGGGGAATAAAGGTTATTGCTTAAAATTACAAAACAGGAGTTTATGTTCAAACTATAGAAAGAAAAAAAAAACTAAACCCTCAGCAATTCATAATGGCACTACGTTCGGTGTTATTTAAAAGTATTATAGTTCAGGAAATTGAAGCTTCAAGTTTACAAAGTATGTTATTTTGGAAACTCACAGAGGAAACATAAATATTAATATTAAAACTAATATTTATAGAACAATCCTAATAATATAGAAAGTCTCCAAATTCGGGATAGGGCATAGTTATAAACTGGAAAAATAAAAACTTTGCAGGTAAAATGTTACAAACATCCATTATTCGACACAAAATATACAAGATGAAAATTTCCTTACCCTATGGAGTTTCAAAAATAGCTTTCATCTTCATG
>NC_136486.1:131227182-131422182 GCF_053919585.1 Euprymna scolopes | reverse complement strand
TGAAACAAAAATACATGAAAAATAATTATATTTATTTTCTTAATCCATGGATTTTCAATAATGGCTCATATCATTAGAGGAAATAAAATGTAATTAACAAAATTATCAGTTAAGAATAAACATATGTTTTGCTCATCAGTATATATATTGAAAAAAAATATTTAAAAAGTAGTTAAAATACATAGATAAATGATATCACACAGCCGGGGCAATCCAACGTTGCAATGAGTTCAATTATTTCCAGGAAATTTCTCCCATGTCGGACGAATAATAATCCAATGGAAAATTTTGGGGTAATAGAGTAATCAGTAACATTTGAATCAAACTGTGAATTTGGAGAATCATCCAGAATGCTTAAAGATCCCGTAGCGTAATTCTCAGGGGTATAAGAGATGGTAAATACCTTCGACGAAGTAAAGATCCGCTTGTGCTGATGTTTAGAAGTAATCCAGAATCTTTGGGGCGCGGAGACATTGCATCATATTGGAGATCAATATTCATTTGCATTATATATATTTTCACCGATTATAACAACATGCATACGGATATATAAATATCAAAAGCTATACATGTCAAAACATAAATTTAGAATACGAGAATCTCCGAACTCAGCAAGTCTCCATATGATAGGCATGTAGACAAAGCCTTTTTCCAGTCTGGTCTTCACAAAGATAGGTTCATCATTCCGGACCAATTCTTTCGGTTTTTAGAAGATAATCTTACATGATGGAAAGCAGAGAAAGGAAACCAGTTGAAGGGGAAGAAGAAAAAAGAAAAGGGTAAAAGAACAAAAAATAAAGGGGAAGACGATGAGGGCTTGCATCGGTAATCCAATTGTCTGATTAAGGTGAAAAATGAGTACTCTGTGTTATTTTTGATATGGGTGTATGGGGTGGTGGAACACTTACATTTAAAGGTAGTTGATGAGAAATTAACTAACAAAAATACACAGAAATATAAATGTTTGATCTCATATAAAATATGTTAAACATAATTACAAAAATACTTAATAAGAAAATTCTTATAATGTTATTATAAAGTAATAAAGATAATAATGTATATATCAATATGTTCCTAATGGTAGAATTACATAGATAATATAGAGATTAGGAGCTGCTATGCATATTTAAGGGAATAATTCACATAAACACACACACGCACACATACACCCACATACACACACACACACACACACACACACATATATATATACATCTAAATAGACATAATTATCTCCATATAGTTATGCATATATTCATAAATATAAAGATACCTTTATTAAGAGCTAAAATAGGTTAAAGAAAGGTATATTATTACATCGATAGATACAAATTAGAGTTGATTAAATAAATAACTTATTTTGAATGTTAAAGATCAAATCATTCCTTATATCCGCATTATATATATATATGTATATATATATATATATATATATATATATATATATATATTTATTTATATATGATTTATCTAGATAAATCCAATTATAAAATGATTAAAGAAAGATACGAAATGAATATACAAATGTAATTTAATTTGGAGCGAATAAATGGGTTCTACTAGCAGTTGGATCAAAAGGAATAGCAAACTAAATATTATTATATATCTAGGTTTAATGAATTCATCCTGAAATAGGGGGAATTTAAAGACAAATAAGTCTGAAAGGGATTCGATCTATATATAATGGGGTATGAATACTAGGAATCCATCCAATGTGAGTCTGTTTACATAATATATACGTGTACTATATGATTCGTCGGAATGCATTTAATTTGAGTATGTTGATACGATGTACACGTGTATATACATATGCATAATAATTATACATGGACATGCATAGAGCTACATATATTATTATTATTATTATTATTATTATTATTATTATTATTAATTTAAATTAGATGAGTTAAATTATTTCGAACGTGCTATATTGAATTTTTTATGTTTGCATAGTGAAATTAGTTCACTTTTAGCATTTGTTGTAGTTTAGGAAAGTTGTTATTTATATATTCAGTTTTATCTTTTTTGCTTGAATTGTCTTGAACTTGAAAATATTATCTTTCTGTAATATTTAATAAGATAATAAATCATTTGATTATCTAATCTATGATTAAACTCATATATATATATATATATATATATATATATATATATATATATATATATATATATACAAATGAACATTTCAAAATAACAGTTAATAACTCTTGTCGGTTCTTTTATTTTAGTTTATTTTAAAATTAAAATGAAAATTGAAACGACTTCAAAACCTATATGATTGCTCAATGCTCCTAACAAACTGTTAAGAAAGATTCTGTCAATTTAAATTTCTTTCTTAAAACCCTTTAACTTAAGCCCAAGAATTTTATACATCTTCTACAAATGAAACCATGTATAAGTAAAGGGTTATTATCATTTCATTTTACTCTTTGTAAAAGTGATTCAAAAGTGTTCTGTTCACGGAATTGATTTTACCTAGTGCAGGATGAGTAACACACATACATACACGCAAACACACACACATACTGAAAATTGATGCATAAACTATTACATCTCTGTATATCATTTTATGCATATATAGGTATGCATAAAAACATGGTCATGTGCTAGAACGTTGTCATCTTAAATTCGACGCAATCAAACCCAATGTAGAAACTATGCATAAATAGAATTAAGCGTAATAGTTAAATGAAATCAATAATCTTATAAGAAACCATAAAAATGGATAATTAATTAATGAACGGTCGTGTTTAAAATTAGTTAACCTTTATTTAAAGCCACGTTTAATATCAATGTCAGGCTTCGAAAATAATTTTATAGTTATATAGATTATCTGGATTTTATTTTAATACAAATGTAATTATCTTTTAAATGTAACCGTTAAAAAAGGAATAGAAATTCTTATTACACTAGCAAAAAAAAAAAAATAAAACAAAAAACCAAAAAACCAACAACAACAAAAATATCAACATCTACGTTTCGTACTGATGTTCTTTTCCTGAGTTTATTCGAAAATTTGGTAATACCATAAAAGCTACATAAACAAAGAAAAAAAATCGGATAACAAGTGGGTTACAAACAAGCATAAAAAAACAGATTTCAATGAAATCATGAGGGAACGGCCAAGGAAAATTGATATAAAATTCCATATTGAACAAATAGATAATTAATTACATTGTTTACATATTTAACAAACATATATTTACTGTGTTGGCTTCGTAGACTAGTGATAGATATAGATTTTAAACTCTGGATATTAATAATGTCTGTGGTCTATTACCATGCCGCATCTCTGACTAATTCCAGGCTAAATGCTACATGATTCATCGCAAGCATTTATTACAAGCAAATGATTGATATATTAGTATAATTGTAAATAAAATTTGTATACATTTTTTTCTTTGCCTTTGTGTTAATATTGTCACTCACGATGAAGGCAACTACAGAAATAATTTGTCTTTTTATTTGAAATTTAGAAATAGATAGCAACGTGTTGAAAATTAAGTCATTCCCTCTAAAGAAAAGGAAACTATAGCAGAAATTCTAAATATTTGCCAAGAAAGGAAATGAATATTGCAAAAAAAAAAAAGAACAACTATTTGTTGTATTAAAACAATAATTGAATTCAAGAACAATAACAAATACTAGTTAATTAATATAAAGCCTCTTTAAAAGCCAATGTGCAAATTAGTTAAAGTTATAAGTATATAAAAATGATGGTGCATCTATTTGTATAAAATTGAATTACCTTGAAACAGAAATTTTAACTTGATTGTTAGTGCGAGACATCAGTCTATCTCATACGAGACTTGGAATAGAGATTGCCGTCTATTGCACGACAACAATGTAACAGTCGATTTCTTAAGACAACAAATGAGGTTTTTGTTGAAAAAAAAAATACGAATTATAAAACAACCGTAATAGTCGGTTTGTTTTATTGTGACCATCGTGAGTTAGGCATTTCCTAAAATATTAACTCGTGCAAAATTTTATCTTGCAGCTTTACAGAGTTCAGAATAGACTTCATAGCCTAGCGGGGGGGGGGTGTCCTTTTCTCTTCCCTGCAACCTATTTTTCACAAAAGAGACGTTGCGAGCCTGTCTCTGTTTTATCGTTATTTTCATGGCAAGTGCTTGTCTGAGCTCCAATCTATGGTCACCCCTCGCCAAACATTCACGAGAAACACTGGTTTGGCTGTAAACACTATCAATAATTCCCCCCATTATTTATCTGTGCCTAAACCTAAACGTAGATTCCATGAACAAATTTTCTTTCTCAGAACTGCATACCTGTAGAACTCTCTTCCGTTTAGCTGCTTTCCAGCTGACTACAATATGGCCGTCTTCAAGTCCAATGTAAACAAGTTCTTGATGAGCCGTTCCCCTTAAGTAATCCAATTTACCAAATTTACATTTCTAGCGATTACTATGATATTGTTCTTTTGACCAATGCACACTCTTTAACCCTTATCCTCGAATGGCCTCTATGCCTTGATAAGTGGTGATTCCTTTGTCAAAAATGTAATTCCTACATAAGTTAAATATTACTCTTAAGTGTAATAATAATAGATAAGAAATGAACGGGCTCGAAGTTTTATAAGTGGAAAAACGTATATGTAAACGGCAACAGGATTCAACGAATCGAGACGAATTCTTTTATATGAGGGTCATTCCAAAAGTAAAGCCTCCTATTTTTTATTAATTCCAAAAGTTTAAAAGTTTAAAAAATTTAAAAGGCGGAAGTGGACGCATAAAAACGAGTGACCTTTTGTGCTCCACAATTTATTTATTCACATAGTAATCACTATTTTTGGTGTACGTTTGCTAACGATGAACGATGGCTGTGCATGGCCGCCTGGAGTGTGCTTTGTTATACAAGAGGCGTTCCAAAAGTAAAGCTTCGTATATTTTTTCACTCCCAAAGTTGATGAGATATGAAAACAGGAGGGGTACCATTGAAACGAGTGACCTTTTCCGCCTCAGAATTAATTTTTCCACATAGCTACTACCCTTTCATGTCACTTTTTGCCAGGAATTCCATGACGCATCTTAGTTTTTGACGCATGTCCATGACAGCAGTCAGATTTCTAAGAGTTTCACACAATCAATATCTGCAACAGAGAAATGAAACTTTCAAATCATGAATGCATACATTCAATTATAAACAAAACTACAATTTGTAATTTCTTCTGATCAATTCGCGCGAAATAAAAACAGACGTCATTACGTTTTGAACGCCCCTCGTATTTTATTCTTTTAAACATAAAAAAATATCATTAAGTAATTACTTGAACTTTTTAAACCTTTTTAAATACTTTATTCACTGATGTTCTGTGGTTTTATATTATTTCTTAATAAAAAAAGCTCTTGTTAAATATAATTTAATTTTTTAAAACCTTTTTAAATACTTTATTCACTGATGTTCTGTGTTTTTATATTATTTCTTAATAAAAAAGCTCTTGTTAAATATAATTTAATTTCTTTATGTTTTAATATATTTCGAACATACCGTTCAAGAAATTCCAGCAAAACTCCAACAGGCAGCTTTAGTTCTATTCAGAATGCGCCCCTGCCATTGCGCACAGCACCATTATTTCCACTTCGTTTTTAATACTGAGACTTGACCCGCCTTTAAAGCTACCAGTAACCACTATAAAAGAGTAATAAAGAATAGGACAGAGTTGTATGTTCAGTTAGTCAGGTTCAAAGTAGCTGAACAACGGCTTCGTTCTTATTAGTTTTGGAGAATAACAAACAGGGTCTTGAACCGAAGTGTGTCCGCTATCGTATCGATCATCATCATTGGACATGAGGTAATCTGATAAGCATTAGACAAAATAAAAAACCTTCCCTATGCGATCACCTACCCCCATATTTCCTCCTGTGTCTGAAAATACATATGTGACATACAAATAACAGTGCGTGATATTGCCAAGCTTATCAACAACCTCGATTCCAGTAAAGCAACTGGCCTCGATAGCATTCCAATGATAGTGCTAGAAAAGTTTCAACCAGAACTAGCCCCAATACTTACAAAGCTGTTTAAACGTTATTTTAAAGAGAAATGCTTCTTAACACTCTGGAAAACTTCATCAGTCGTCCCCGTATACAAAAATTCAGGCGATCCGTCATCTGCCTTTTGGTACAGACCAATCAGTCTCCTGTGCGTCATGAGTAAGTTAGTGGAATCTGTGTTAAATAGAGAAGTGGTCAACGACTTCTAAAATACCCTACTCTTTGTAATAATTAAAATAAAACTTATTGGAATATTTTTATTGTAAGCATATCAGTTTATATAGCGCACAAACGCCGACTTAGTTTTTGCATGATATATATATATATATATATATATATATATATATATATATATATATATATATATATATATATATATATACTAGACTAGACTAGACTACCCGTGATCCGTTGGGTCAGTATGTTATATTAGCTATGGTATGGAATTAATGTATGATCGTGACACTTGTGACGTAAATAAAATAGTTTTTTGTGGCATAACAGAAACCTTTCTATGAAAGTATATTAAAATGAAAAAAGAATATAGATAGATTTCTGAGTCGTTCTGTTTATAATTGTTTATTTTTGAAAAAACAAACAAACTTACATCCATTGAATTATAAGCGGTTTGTCATATATATAGGTAAATGTGCACTGAACAGATGCCATAATACTTAAAGTTAAATTCAAATTTTGATATATCTTTTAATTTAAACGCGAAAAAATAAACAATTGGGACGCTGAAAACGTACACAGTAAAACAATACGTTTTATGGTCGCGTTCATTATTTATTTGTAACGCAAATTAAAAAACATATTTTCGGGGTTATTTATTTAAGTTGGTAGTGTAGAAGAAAATGTATGAATGTTTTTTTAAGAAAGGTGTATTAAAAATGGAGAATAAATAAAAAAAATGAAGGCGGTGGGTAAATCACCGTTGTAAAATTATTTTATGGTTGTCAACGGGTTAAATTAGATTTATTTGTAAGAAAATTGCGTTAAAATAACTTAAACGTAATACAGAAATGAACGATGTAAAAAAATGCAGAAAGTATTAACAATGGTTCATTTGGATAATTTAAACGCGAAACAAAAAACAATCGAGACGCTGAAAACGTACACAGTAAAACAATACGTTTTATTGTCGCGTTGATTATTTGTTTATGTACGCATGCGCAACCGGAAGTCGTAAATCGGATGTTGTGTTACAACACTCATTAAAAGGTCATTTGAGTTTTATAATTATATATATATATATATATATATATATATATATATATATATATATATATAATGATTGTATTGCGCTAAGTTTCCTCGATGTGAATCTACTTAAACTCCGGTGTTTATTAAAATTACTCGTAGACAAGCAGACCGTAATTTAGTATGTTTATTTGTACAGACATTATTAACTACTTAATGCACACAATTCTTTGAGAAATTCAGCGTTATCAAGCCGGATCTCTTACAATAAAAATAAATTATAACTAGTCATTCTTTAATAAAGTGTCCTTTTTTTTAGAAGAGTAATAGCAAATCATAATATAAAAAAAAAGAGTAGTAAAGAGAGAATGCAGGAAGTGGTTGAGGGGTTAATGGGAGTAGGATAGGGATCATTAAACATCAATGTAATGTAAATTTTATGTAAAATTCAAGTAACTCACTTTGCCTTTTTTTCCCCTTTTTATTAGTGTTATAGGGACTTGCCAATTCACTCATAATGGACTTTTCTAACCATTAAAGAAACCCCAAAAGTTAATACTCTCGTGGGGAAATATCGCGACCTAACACCAAACTAGACTGTCTAAGTTAACAGTTTTAAATACCATAACCTTTCTTTGTATTTACGTTCTTGCGCAATATATTCTTTCTACTTAATCTTGTTAACCACGTGTTTCTTCATGACTCTCTATTGGGACCACAATAACTGACAACGAAATTTCGAGAAGTCGTGAGGAAAAATCGAATGTCTATGTCAAAAATAAATCAAAACAAATCTGTGTTGGCGCTAACTTCAAAACGAGTTAGATCGCATTACTATTCGACTAGCATTGCCCCCTTATAGCCCTGAAAATTTACACTAAGCTTAACGGAAGAAAGATCTCTAAAGTCGATCTTTTCAAATTCTAGTCGAGAAAAATAGAATTTGTTTTTAAGGGGTTATTAAAATTAGCACGGTAAGCTTTTGGAATCAAGGTAGCGGCCGCCATTTTACAAGAAATTATAGGAACATATCCACAGTATATTCTCTTGAACAGAGGATTTTAGATCTAAAATAAAAGAAGGAAAGTGTGATTATTTTTATGGAAGAAATAAAATACTTGGGTCACATCATCAGCTAAAACGGTAAGAGACCAGATCCGGAAAAAGCCATAGGTATAAATGAATATGCCGGCGCCAAAATATTTCAGAATTAGACAGTTTTTGGAGGTTAGCGAAATATTTCCCGTCATCTATTTTCAAATATGCACAACCTACGGCATCTACTGAACGAACTATGAAAAATGGATGGATTGTAGAAATGGAAACCTGAATGACAGGGGACATTCGCTTAAATATAAAACCCTGACGTCACACTTATTTCTCGCGTACTATGGTACAAAACTAGATATGATAGTCAATAGCAATACTAGCCCGTACGGAATAGGAGCCTGTATTTTACATAAAATGACGGACGAGAGTAAAGCACTGATTGCACACGCTTCAAAATTTTTGATCCCGACAGGAAAGCACTATTCACAGATCGAGAAAGAAACTCTTGCTATTTTCTTTGCAGTTACAAAGGTTCACCGATATTTACACAGATGATTCTTTATGCTGCAGACGTAGCATAAACCTCTTTTGACCATCTTTGGGTTTAAGAAAGGGTTACCCGTCTACTCAGCAAATAGTGTTGAGGTGAGGCACTATTCTAGTAAATTACAATTTGAAGTTGGAGTATCTACCATCCAAGCAGATCGGACATTCAGAGAGATTTTATGGTTGGTCCAGAGACAAAGTAAACTTTTTGAGGACTCAGTAATTGCTTCCTTACCCATCGAGAGTGAAATTAAGTTACGATCAGAAACCTTCAACCTTAGATAAATTTAAACGCGAGTCGCAAAAATACGAATTTATTTGTGCTACAAAACTGAAAATCACAAATAAAGACAAGAAAATACAGGATATATTTTCTATATGTTCTGACGTCCTACTGTAAATCGAGAGGGTCATTATACAAAAAGCATTAAAAAATAGCGAAAGATTTTAATATGCGTCATCCAGGAATAAACAGAATGTAGAGTCTCCATTTTTCATAGTTCGTTCAGTAGATGCCGTAGGTTGTGCATATTTGAAAATAGATGACGGGAAATATTTCGCTAACCTCCAAAAACTGTCTAATTCTGAAATATACGTATACTGGCCGATGATGGATAAAGATATTAAAAAAACATGTAAGTGTTGTGCTTTGACAGCAAAGACACGCAAAACTACTTTTAAGCCATGGCTAAAAACAGATCAACCCTCGTCTAGAATTAATACAGATTTCGCAGGTCACCTAGGGGATTGGTATTACCTAATTGTGGTGGATAGCTACACAAAATGGCCAGAAATGTTCAGATGTAAGATACCCACTATAGGAACACTTATTAATTTGCTCCGTAAATTATTTTCCCGGTTTGAAATTGTCAGTGTCTTAGTAAATGAAAACCGGACTTAATTTTCGTCCCCGACTTCCAGGAGTTTTGTGAGGCTTTTCAATTAAATCATATCACGACTCCCAGTACCACCCGCGATCAAACGATAAAGCGAAACGATTTGTTGACACTGAAACGAGCACCCAAGAAAGCATGTAGCACACTAATAGAATCAACACTGCAACAGTTTCTACAGATCTATAGAATCACAAGTAATCTTAGTACATCATTAGAATTATTCCTAATAGAGACTATGTTCCAGCGAAAGATTAGATTTGTATTTGCATATCTGTTACTAAAGCAAACAAATTATCCAGATACTTACTCCTACACATCCACGTCTTTAAAAATCTTTAGTCTCGTGGTTTATTAATTTTGGTATGTAAATCTAAATATCCCAGAAACTCTCAGCTTTATCGTTATTTTCATGGCAAGTGTTTGTCTCAGTATCATTCTATGGTGCCCCCTCGCCAAACTTTCACAAAAACACTCGTCTGGCCAAAACCACTATCAATAAGTTCCCACACTCTTTATCTGTGCCTAAACATAAACGTAGATTCCATGAACAAAGCTTCTTACTTACACCTGCATGCCTGTGAAACTCTCTTCCGCTTGCCTGCTTTCCAGCTGACTACAATTTGATTGTCTTTAAGTCCAACATAAACAAGTTCTTGATAAACCATCCCCTAAGTAATCCAATTTACAAAATTTCCACTACTTATGTATACGCATTAAACCTTATTCTCGAGATGCCCCCGGGTCTTGATAAATGGTGACTCCATTGTAAAAAAAAAAAAAAAATTAATAATATTATTCTTTGTCTGTAAGTAAAACTAATTTTAACATTGATGACATTATTTGCGTTACTGTTATGCTATTTTAAAATGTATTTTTATGTCGGGATCTCGTCATTAATTCGATTCTCTGATTTAATATATCATTGTCGTATTTTATGATTCTAATTTATCTATTTAAAAAAATATAAATTACATAAATAATAAGAATAGAAATATATTATATATATTACAAAGTTTTTTTTTTTTAATTATTTAACGTCTCTGGAAATTAATAAGGACTCACCAATTAATAAAGATAACTTATTAACTACTTTCTTGCCAGGGTTCCATTTGATTTTTAAAACTGCAAAACACAGGCTCATTGTATGTTTTCACGCTTTTCTTTTCATTTAGAGTTTGTTTTGATATGATGTTTACTGGCATTTTTCGGACAGTTTACCAATGGCGGACTTTGTTTAAAGAGACGTTTACGTTTTTTAACAAAAAACTTCCTCCTATAAAAGTAAACAGATTAAATGCTCTATTTGCGTCTTCCCCTTGTTTTCGGGGGACGTCTAAAGTTGACAAACTACTACTACTACTACTGCTGCTGCTGCTGTTTCTATTACAACTACTAATGCTACTACTAATACTATCATGCTATTAATAAGAATAAGTAGAATTTCCCCCTTTGTGTGAACGTAAACATCGCTTACCTTTTCACAAACTACCTGTTCCAATATTTGCTTTAGATTCCCGTTACCGAGGAAGCAATTAGCGTTTCTGTTGCACTCTGCACGCAGTCACACCCCTTAATAGTCATCCGATCTGAAGCAAGCAAATAAGAAGAGCGATTATAAAGGAATGTGCATTTCACTGAATAAAATGAGACACACGAAATCCTAAACCAAACAAACAAAAGAATGAACTATTCATGAGACAGATTCTTGCTGCAAAGCAATAGAAACCTTCGGAAACACTAAACGAATTTATGTGATAACTTCATAAACTGGGCACTGAAATCAATCAATAACATTAGACCTTTCAAAACTAAGGTCAATAACCATCGTCTGTCTTTGCGATAATCATTATTTGTCTTTGTTAGCTCTTTACACTAAGTGGTTTCACGCCTTGTTTGGAGCGATTTCCATAAAAAATTACAGTATAAAAATACTGCGAAGAATTGTGAGGGACAATGTTGAGATTCTTTACTGAAAGATGTCTCTTTCTGAATCTTACAACCAAGTAAAAATCCAGGACACTATACAATATGACTTAGAAGCTTTGTAGACACTGAGTTATTTTCTTACAACATCGAGATACCCATCTTTTTTTTTTTTTTTTTTTTTTTTTACACAGTGATCACCACTTATCAAGGCCCGGAAGCCACTCAGGGATAAGGGTTATTGCAAGTACATCACGTTAGTGAGGAGATTTTATGAAGTGTTTAATTAGGGGGGCGGTTCATTAGGAATTTGTTAACATTAGACTTGAATACTCAATAATTATCTGACGTCTACATCGAAAAATAATAATTACAACGATGTAACTATTGTGAATGTGAGTCGGGTTAAAAAATGTAGTTACACTGGGATGTCTTTTAAGTTGCGACCTTTTTCAATTGGTTTTTGAGTGAGAATGACAAACACACTTGGCACCTGCGTTTATGACCCGATCCTTTCAAGTGATGCCTAAGAGCTTGCGCATGTAGAAGGTATTCAGTCTTCACGTTTAGTGTTAGTCAAAAGTGATGTTATAATCAATAGTTATGCTGCGACTACCACTAAAAATAATAATTATAACTCCTTTGAATGTGACTGTGGTTAAAAATTGTATTGTGGTGGCAATGTTTACGCACAAGTAAAATGTGCGGAAAAAGATAATGGTGATTTTTCATGTGGATCATCATCATATCGTATGAATCCAAAGATTTTATTCTTGGCATTGGTTTCCCCGATATTTTGTAAAATATATTGTATACATAATATAAAATAAAATAGTTAATTATATTTCATATATATTACGATTGTGTCATGTTGTGTGTTTTCTTGTGTCTGTCATAAATGTCTCCATTAAACAACGAAGCGGTCCAGAGGCGAAAGAAGATTCCAACCAGAATGTCACCAGGGTGAAGAGATCATCTTGGGAGAATGAAGGAGCCACACACCCACATCCAACATCCCAGGTATGCTTTTCTTCTTGATACACAGACCCTGATGACTGTCCCATCTTCACATCTTCATGGGACCGTTTCTAAGACTTCTAACCATGTCTTTATCTTTGGAAGCTGGTTGCGTCCTAAGAACGTTCCTCAACCAAGTAACTCTCCCCGGGGAAGCGATAGTACCATACTTATGCTATGCAGCTATGTTAGAAAACGTTTACATGTTACAATAGAATCTAGTTATAAATAATATAAGAGAGGGTACAGAATCACTAATTAGTTTTATCGTCTTAGCCCATTTTGTTATATATCCGATGCTTCTGTGTGCTTCCAACAAACTCGTTGGTTGTTATCATTTTCTCACCGAGATCCTAGTACGTAATTGCAACTAGGTAATATATTTCCACACTTTCGCTAATGTTTGCTCCGATTACGAGTTTATATCTTCTGACCATCCCTTACAGTATTTCCTGCTATTCTCAATGGACTTGTTAATTTGGCATTTACTAAAATACGCACTAATTGTTATACTCGTCTAATATTAAATACTATTACATGTTTTAACACGATTATTGCTAATGTTTAAACGCAATTAATAACTATTATGCTGTAGGCTTACTCAAGTCATCAAAAGTTATACACTATATTTAACGGATTTCTCTAGCTCGAATTCTATTGGTATTAATGTCATTCAAATGATATTCTGATACTCGCATTCTTTTCTCTATCCTAATAGCTTCACTTATTTACATTTCTTTCATTCACTTTCTTTACACTTCTTCCATATATGTTTAAAAAGTAGGGAAATGGAATCGTATAGAACCGTTATCTACAATTTCCTTCGCAATACCAAGACACGTGACGAAGTCATAATTGAAAAAAGTTAAATTCTTGTGAATAATAACATTTTTAATTCTGAACGCATTTTTTTTTTAAATCGTAATGATATTGTGTTTTTTTATATTACATTTTCCCCATCCGGACAATATGATATTCTTTTATATTTCTCCCGCATTACAGCGACCAGACTGGATATTTCCCTGATCCAAAGTCAGTCTGAAACCCAACCCACTCACTTTCAGATCTTGGTGTAAGTTATCCCAGCACAATCGTACGTGTGGTCTTTTCTCAAATGCCTTTATCTTGAATCCTATTTTTTAGACAGTTGTCGTTTTTGTGCAAAATGCAGTACCTGTTTATACAGCGAACGCATATTTGTCAGAATAAAATTCCATTCTATCAAATTAACATTCCTTATAGATATTTTTAGATATTCTATTTTCCTAACATTAACAACGATGATGATAATAATTGTTCAGACTACTTGGCTTCCCCCGGCAAGTCTCTATATAACACAGTCAAGCAGATAGGCAAGACAACTACGGTAAGGATGCTCATATCTTGAACAAATTTCCCCTACTAACATCAATTATTGTGGACATTTATTTCCCGTGAGATAAGCGATACATTATTTTAATTTTCGAACTGCAAAACATTTTCTGTTCCAAGCTGAGAATTACTTAAGAAAGTAGGACACTTAAAATGACGGTTATTCTGTCGACAACATTTTCTCCTCCTTTTGTTTTCGTCTATGATCTGTATCTAATGAAGCCAGTCTTATCGATCGATATTTTCTGTTTTGTAGCAGTGTCAATTGACCTTAGACACGTTTGGCCAACGGACATTCACCGATCTGCGACAATCGGGGTCGATGATTACACAGGTCAGAAATGATCAATATGAAGTGCAAATAGTTTTACAACGCCCTTTTCAATGCTATTTCACGTGGGAATGCAGCTGACTAACGGCAGATGCTTATGCATCCTTTTAAATGATTCTTACTATGAATATTAGAAAACTATCATTTGCATAGAATATATGGAGCTTTCTCTAATATATATATATTTTATATTATATATATTTTTTTCTATTATATATATATTTCTATTATATATATATATTTTTATATATATAATTTTCTATTATACATATATTTTTCTATTGTATATATTTTTCTATTATATATATATATTTTTCTATTATATACATTTTTCTATTATATATATATATTTTATTATATATATATTTTCTATTATATATTTTTTTCTATTATATATATATTTTTTATTATATATATTTTCCTATTATATATATTTTTTCTATCATATATATTTTTTCTATTATATATATTTTTTCTATTATATATATATTTCTTTATTATATATATTTTTTATTATATATATTTTTCTATTATATATATTTTTTTTCTATTATATATATATTTTCTATTATATATATTTTTTATTATATATATTTTTTCAATTATATATATTTTTTCTATTATACATATTTTTTTATTATATATATTTATCTATTATATATATTTTTCTATCATATATATTTTTTCTATTATATATATATTTTATTATATATTTTTTCTATTATATATTTTTCTATTATATATATTTTTTCTATTATATATATTTTTTCTATTATATATATTTTTTTCTATTATATATATATTTTTTCTATTATATATATATTTTTCTATTATATATATATATATATATATTTCTATACCACTTCTGTCACCACTTATCAAGGCCAGAAGGCCACTCGCGAATAAGGTTTAATGAATGCAAAATGATAGTGTAGTAATCGTTAATAGTGTAAGTTTAGTAAAATTTGATAATTTTAGGGGACAGTTCAACAAGAACTTGTTTACATGAGACTTGAATCGTCGACTGGGAAGCAGGTCAATAGAACAGTATTCCACAGGTGGTTTGTTGTAGGAAAGAAGCCATGTTTGTGAAAGCTGCGTTTAGATTTAGACACATATAGAGAGTGGAGAAAGTTTTGATAGTGGTTGTAGCTTATCGAGCGGTTTTGTGAAAGTTTGGTGAAGGGGACAATAGATTGGGGCTCAGACGAGCACTTACCATGAAAATAATGAAAATTTGATGAGGTGGTTGACCACTTTTCTAATTATTATAGATTCCAGCAACTTTCTCATGACACACAGGAGACTGATTGATCTGTTTTGAGAAGCAGGTGACCTATCCCCGGACTTTTTTTTTAAAACGAGGCAAACTGATGACGTTTGCTAAGGTGTTGGGAAGCATTTTTCCTTAAGGTAGCGTTTAGACATCTTTTTAAGTACGGGAGCTAGTTCCAATTGAAGCCTTTTGAGCAATATTATTGGAATGCTGTTAGAGACATTTGCTTTACTGGAATCGAGAGTTTTGATAAGCTTGGAAACATCACGTACAGATATTTGTATGTCACATAGCGTTTTTTTCAGTCACAAGAAGAAATGCAGGGTGTAGGTAACCCTGGTCACAAAGGGTAGAATTTGTTGCAAAGTATTTGACAAAAAATTTAGTCTTGTTAGATGCTGACGAGATTACCTCAGATCTATTGATGATGGTTGTGATAAAGGAACCTGTTTGTTATTCACCAAAACTGGTGGCAACTAGTTTAAAGTTGACGTACAGAACATACGACTCTTTCGAAGTCTATTACTCTTGTACAGATAATCCCCAAAAGTATTAGTTTCATAATACCTATTTCGTTGATAGCAATAGCAAATAGTGGTTTCTCTGTGCAATAACAGCAGCACATTCTGGAGTGAATCACGGTTGGGTGTTAGGCTTTTCTAGAATTACTTGGAGTGTATGAAGTGGAGTATACCGACAGTTAACCATTCCGTCAGGTCTGATACTATAGGAAACATAGATTGCAGAGGTATATCGGATATAAATGTTCAGAGGTTATCCCAGTCACTCATAGTGTACCGGAATACAGTACGATTGAATGCTACATCTGGGGACTCATTACATTTTGCTTTTAGATGTAAATAATACTCATAGGATATGAATTTTTGTGATCATGACCATAGATATGCACGTACATAAGTTAACACTTTATTGCGAATAAATGATTAAACGTAAAATATAAGGTATGTTTCGCTGGAAATTTTTGTATATATCCAGTTGAAGCATAATAAATGGAAATACAAATATTTTTGGAATTAGGAAACTTCCCATCCCCTTATCAACTTTATAATGTTTACAACTAGCAGAACCCGTTTCTCGGCGTTGCGCGAGGAAATACCCAAAGTTTTGACTATGTGCAAATGTTTTCTCTATTCGATAAATGTAGGAGAAATCCCCAAGGACCGAGTACAATTGTATATTTTTGTTCAAGTGTGTCACTTTTAGGGAAATCTGAATTTCCTCACATTAATACATTCAATAACCCTTCGAAGGTTCCTGGTACCGTTCTCTACGAAACACACACACACACACACACACACACACACACACACACACACACACAAAAAAAAAAAAAACAAAAACAATCAGATGTAATAAAAATAAATGGTGTTTAATAGTTGGGTATACATATTGAGGACGAGAATATAACGGCGTATAACGGAAGGACAATACATCGTTTCGTTAACGAGTTACATAGTGACGACGATTACTTGGTGAGTTCATATCATTAATATTGAAGAGACGAGTAAAAGACGTGAAGAGACGATTATTTTTTAACACAGAGAAGAAATACATGAAGAGATGGATACAGACAACGCCTTTAGAAACGGGCTTATTATAAAGTTCAATATCCAAGACGGTTGAAATGACGATGAAGACAAAGGCTTACAAACAACATGAAAATATTTATTCCAGCTGGTGATGAGAATGGTGGGAATTCGATGCTTGTTAGATTTTTTCATTTTGTCTTCTCCTCTCTGCCTCGCCCCTGAAAGGGCTTAGACTAACTCAACTCTCCTCTGTCAACTCTCGACTTCAACTCAACTCTCGACTTCAACTCAACTCTCTTCGAACCGTAACTTAACTGAATATATTGGACCTATCTTTCTTTGTGACGTCAGAACGTGCTCAACATGTGAATGTTTTTTCACGTGGATTTTACATATTACATTTGACTCCAACACGTCTGGAAACACAAAGAACACCCCTTAATTGATTATTCATTGTTCCTCCGATCTAACTGATTTTATAGTTATTTTTAAATACAATGGGTAATTCTACACTCCTAAAATCGCATCTAAATAGCAATATGTATTCTTTTTGAAGTTTTCATCACTACGTTCGATTCTAACATCCTCTTTTAATAAATCTTATTTCGATACTAATTACTTCGTTTCTCTAATTACCAGGAGCTGTCCTCTTCAAGATACAATAGTGGTCCTAGCATCTACTATTTTAATATAATTGAGGTTATATTGGTCAAATGGTTAGTAACAATGACTGACGACCTGATTGTAGTAAGTTTGAATCCCGAAACACTTTCACTAAAGATGTTGCCAACCTTAACGTGACCCCTCTTCTATGTAGTCGATGTATTTCTAGAAATAATTCTAACCAAAAGATATGGAAAGAAACTCATATCTTATTCATAAGAAACGACTGAATAAATTGCCAAATTTAACTCAACCGTTTTTAACCTGTGATATGAAAATCCTAAATTTTAAATTGATACGAGCCAATAAGCCACATAAAAGGTGAAATTTTGTCTAATTTCTATTAGATCTTTATTTCCACATAATTAGTATTCGTTGACCGACTTATTTAATCTAACTGATAAAGTTTTCATGAAATCGGGGTTTAATACTCGGTTGAGGATTACGAAAAACTCTATATACAGTACTTGATGCACACATGATAAAGTTTCAAAATTAGAAGGCGATAATCTAAATTAAGTTGAGCAATCTTAGGAAAGGAGCGACGGGAATGGAAAGGGAAAATTCGCGTCACCTTTGACTATGATCGACCATTTTACTTTACTTTATTAAGCAATGTTACTTTATAAAACACCAGGAACGTTATTCACGTTAAAAAAAAAATACAATCAATATTGTTGGAGTAAATAGGGTTTATGGTTATATTATTATTCGTAGTAGTGTGTTAATTTGGAGTCCGTGTTATAGCACCTTAACTTAAAAAAAAACACTTTGCATATTAAACCTAGTGCAAGTCCATCCAACATTACGGATGTTTTAACTATATGTGTTTTATTAGTAAATGTTATTATGAATAGTAGTAACAGTAGTATTATATTTATCAACTGTTACACGAGCGAAACAAAAAGTTAATTCTACCTATTTTAATTTATTGGTTTTATGAGTAGTAGTACAGTTTTGACCGCCGCCTTATGACACATGCGGTGTCTGAAGGATACTTCATGCCAACCTTGGTGCAATTGTGTCGAGTAGTTAAAGTGTTTATAAGTGTTAATTGCTTTAGTATTAAGCGACGTATCAGCAATAGTTGAGCGTATTTTAATTATTTCTTCGTTTCGTTTAAGTTGAGTTTTTATTATATTTTGGCCAACCCGTGCAATCGACATCTTTTACAGTAACAAACGACATCAAGAATAAGTGGCAGCTTTATTATTGATAGCAGAAGTTTAAAAGCATTAACTCTTCTATAACTCATGTGAGGTATCTAGAATAATTTGTACTCATTTTATCGAGTAGATAGCCAAATATGGTATAACTGTTCTATTCCTGTATTACTGGACGGTTAAATCAGCTAGTACATAATTTAGTTATAATTATTTGGATCATTCAGACTACTGTTCTCATGTTGAGTGTTATTCGCACAACTCTTCATCTCATGTTATCTCCGACCTTCTTTAAGTGTATCTTGCTGAAATCGAGAATCTTTCTATAGAACTCTGGAATCTGTATAAAATTTCGAACGAATCACTTTTATGTAATCGATAGAAAGAGCATGATCTAGTTTCGTGAGTCATTACCGGGTAGAAGTTTGAAGTTATTCACAATTGTATTCTTAATATCTCTCGCACTGAAAATTAAAACTTAAACTTCGAGACAAGTATCACTTACAACTGGATCTTACTTAGTATTATCTGTTGGACTACGCGTCTTTGCAAATAATTATAGAATTAATTTTAGAAGGTTGAAACTATTCTTCTTTCTTATGTAAAATCTTTATACATATCCTTATGGATCAGTACTCATTGCTGCATGATATAATATGATATATTATAATATAATATACTAGCATTTAACCCTCGCCGTTGCACGACGGAGGAAAAGAACAGGGGGAAAACGTAACGTCTTTGCTGTTATGACCACCGCCAAATCGGGAGTGACGTAGGTTTTAATTAAGGCTAGTCAATCGAAAAGAGGGGATGACTTTCAAAAATATCGGTGAAAAAAAAGCGGCCGCTCCCTGTAGAAATATGCTCAGTTGAGGGTGAAGAAATTAATGTTTTTAGCCAAATTTTCGGTATTTTTCGTCCGAAGAGTCGAGCTTCAAAACGATACTGATTATGTGAAAATCCGTCGCCTCTGGCGAAAGTTTTATGCAAACATACATAAATACATTTATATATTGATAGCTCAAATTTTCGACCCAAACCGATGAAAAAGCTTGCCCTATCTCTGAATACCTTCATGTAAAATTTCAAATGTTTAGACCAGAAATTGTCTGAGTAATTTGGTAGAGACCGCAGAGGTCAATTTTTTAAAATTTGACCCCTATTATGACCCATTAACATGTATTGTTTTGGGCTCAAATAAAGTTATTAAGTTAGATCCATGTCCAAGGAACCTATATCTAAAATTTCCAGTGTTTAGACACAAAATTGGCGAAGGAGTTTGGTAGAGTTCTCAAAGGTCAAATCGTTAAACTTTGACTCCTTAATAGCCAAATTTCTGTCCGAAACCCGATCACAAAGATTTTCCCAAAGCTCAGTACCCTGTATATCGAATTTCGAGTCTGTAGACTGAAAATTGAAAGAGCTATTGAGTAGGGAAATGTACACACACAGACACACACACAAACACACAGACATGTTCACTGTTATAGATATATAGATAGATTACACAAAATTATATGCGTATACATAAATATTTAAGGAAACGATGTTCTGTTTACTGTACACTTTTTACGTAATATTATACAAGTATAAATCATGTAGAATATCTGCATGAATATAATTACACGCAATAGTTAACTAAATATGATCATCCCATAAGAAAACCGAAGCAAATAATAGGGAATTAATTAAAATAAATGTTTAAAAAAATATGAAAATTAGCTAGATTTATTGCTAGTGGATGCACAACCCATATATAAGAAAATTGTATTTTCTTTTTAAATAAATAGAAAAGAGGGGGTTTAATATGAATATCAATACAAGCAAAAGAAAACGAATTCATAGGAGTGTATATATATATATATATATATATATATATATATTAAAATTGTAAATCAATGAATTTCAAAAAACTCTCATTGAAATGAAATGAAGTGGTTGAGTTTTCTATCAAAGAATTTTTATTATTCTAAGCAAGACAAAGAATGCTTTAGAAAATTAATCTCCTTAACCTATAGGGTTTCGATGTCTACCATCTTATCAGAGGAGAGAACATATTAGCAAATAGTTAAAAAGGTATGCACTCTATTTGCTAAAGTCAGTGAGACATGGAAAGTCAAAGTGAAAATAATACATTTATCAGAAGTCCTGTAGCAGGAGTATTTGTAGAAAAAGGATATGAATGTTTTTGTTGATCCAACTTGCTTGGTAAAATCCATATTATACGTTCTTTACATCCGTTTGGTAATAATTTCCAAGCTATATACTGGGTAATCCGCATAGCTGTGTATATATCCGAATCGGGCAAGTGCTTGTTTAAATTTGTTTTGGGTCCAGCCGAAAATAATTCAAAGTCTGGTGGAAACCTTTTCATTAGAAGTTTATATTATTTTTAGTGGGGCGAAGTGTTAGGGAGAGTAGGTAATGGTAAGTGATAGGAGGTGGGGTGGGACATATGTGCATATTCATCCTAATATACACATGAACACACATATACAAACTCACACATACACACAATATACATATATAATATACATACAAATACACATACACACACATATATATATATATACATATACACACATATATATATATAAACATACACATACATATATATATATACATATATACACATAAACATACTTACATCTATATAAATAGATATCTCTTCAAGTAGAATCTAAGAATCATAAAGTTTGACCGGTCGCTTAATTGAGGTTAGGTCGTGTACAAGATATAGGGACTTTGGTTCGGGGGGGGGAGGGGAAGAAAGGAGGATGAACAAGAATAATATAGATATAAGAACAAAAACCAAAATAAACTAAAAATAAAAAGATGGGCCAAATACGTAAATGGAATAATTCTTTTTTTCCTGATTTTTCCTAGTTTAATCTCAAACCTCATTGTCAATTTAAATCGTATTTGTTCTGTCAACTCAAGTTATATGTACTGCCCATGAGGTTCTAATTATTATTAATTTTATACGTATCTATATTTCCCTTAGAAAGAGGATTGACATAAAGTTTAGAATATACTATTGTTTATTAGCTAATTGTGAAATTAATTCTAATATTATTGATGGAACGTTTTATCTTTATTTTATGGTCCTTACGGTAATAGTTCAATGCTAAGTAAGTTAATAAAGTAATGATAATACCTTACTGAAAAAAAAAACGTTTAAAATCAGTATATCCATAACCTTATGCTATTTAATAATATTTAATTTATTCTATATATACTTACATCTAAGCCCATATCCATAACCTTATGCTATTTAATAATAATTAACTTATTCTATATATACTTACATCTAAGCCCATATATACCCACAAATAACAGGTGTTCCATATATACAGATATACCCTCATATATACAAAAATGTATTTAGACATAAAAATGTATGCCATTACTTAACACCATTTTTTATTTTTTTAATTTTGTTATAATTTTTTAACGCCTCCTCTGCTAATTTAACATTAATAAGATGAAAAAAAATGTGTTTAGATGGGATAACTTACAGATCTTGTTTAGATGGGATAACTTATAGAATATTACTGCCAGTAATATTTTGTAAACCTACAATCTCACGTTTACATAACCACTAATTGTTTAATAAAAACTATTCCGAAGTATATATATATATATATATACGACTTTGAAAACAGCATACTCTTTTCATTGTTTGGACTCTCGAGTGTGTATCCGTTGATATCTGATATCTTATATGCTTTTATGTAGAATGATGTGGTTCTCCGGTTACTGTGTCTAACGGATATATACTAGAGAGTCAAAACAATGATAAGAGTATTCTGTTGTTATAGCTCTAATGATATATATATATATATATATATATATATATATATGCACACACAAACACACACACGTGTTTATATATATATATATATATATATATATATATATATATATATATATACAGGGTGCCCACAAAGTCTGGCTACATAATCTACAGGATGCTTCCACAAAGTCTGGCTACATAATGTAGCCAGACTTTGAGAACACCCTGTATATATATATATATATATATATATATATATATATATATATATATATATATATATATATATATATATATAATCTTTCAGATTTTTAGAAAATATGCTATTGAAATATATCGTCTATTAATTATATTTCGAATTTTTAAAATATTAAGCTCAATGAAAATAAAGTTCCACCTTCAGAGCATGTATACTATTAAATATTTAGAATATGTTTCTTTCGAATTCAATTATTTTTGTGGGTAGGTGTTTATAAACACTAGTGTTTCTTAACCGACAAATAACAAAATCGCACGACTTCATTGTAGAGGAGCCAACGTACCGAAAAGGTTTCTATTCATGGCCCCAAATAATATCACCTCATTTCCAAGTGACAATATGCCAGTTTATAGTAAAAAAGAGAAAAAACAGATATAAAATATAAGTTTAATTTATTCAGAAAATAAAGTAAAGATTCATGATTGGACAGAAAACCCAGAAGCGGATTTATAATTGTAAGAATTTCGATCAAGTATCGCGATAGATTCGTGGTGGTGACCGTCTAAACCATATGCTGCTAACCTGATTAAATCCGTCCATTATAATTTTTACGTTATTATTCAACAGTATAACCTACTATATTTTACATAATAGACCGGTCTAAAATAATTTTCCGGTACATGTTGGGCTTCTAGTACGATCCTGTGTATAGAACTGATTTGATATGTTTCGATTATTCACATTTTTATCCACTATATGTCACATTGTCCTTTATTAGTGTGGCAGAGTACTCTCAATTTATGTTAATCCCAATTTTACATTGAATAAAATATTTCTCAGACACTATCTGTCTGTCTGTCTGTCTGTCTGTCTGTCTGTCTCTCTCTCTCTCTCTCTCTCTCTAAGTAAACGTGTCTGTGTGTGAGTGTGTCTGTGTGTGTACATTTTCCAACGCAATAACTGTATCAATTTTCAGTCTACAGACTCGAAATTTGATATACAGGGTACTGAGAGTTGGGAAAATCTTTGTGATCGGGGATCGGACAGAAATTTGGCTGTTTAGGGGTCAAAGTTCAACGATTTGACCTTTGAGAAATCTACCAGACTCCTTCGCCAATTTTGGGTCTAAACACTTTAGATATAGGTTCCTTGGACATTGATCTAACTTAATAACTTGATTTGAACCCCGAAAAAATAAATTTAATGGGTCATAATTAGCTTCAAATTTAAAAAATTGACCTCTGCGGTCTCTACCAAATTACTCAGACAATTTCTGGCCTAAACATTTGAAATTTTACATAAAGGGTATTCAGAGATAGGGTAAGGTTTTTAATCGGTAGAAAATTTTTTAGTTATAAATATATAAATATATGTATGTATGTATGTATGTATGTATGTATGTTTGCATGTCTGCCTAACACTTTCGACAGAGGGGACGGATTTTACCAAGATCATTATCGTTTTAAAATTCGAACTTTCAGACTACACGTATCAAAAAATTGGCTAAAAACATTAGTATCTTCACCTTCAACTGGGCATTTTTCTACAGAGGGGGGGGGTCGCTTTTTGCGCCGATATTTTTTGAAAATCATCCTCTCCTTTCGATTGTCTAGCCTTAATTTAAACATAAGTCAGTTCCGGTTTGGCGGTGGTCGTAACAGCACAGCCTACAGGTTTTTTCTCGTTCTTTTCCTCCTTCGCAGCACGGCTCGAACCTACTATCACTTTTTTTTTGCTCAACAGACACATCCAAACACCCGGTCAACGCTGGGATGAAATGCTAGTATATATATATATATATATATATATATATATATATATATATATATATATATATATATATATATAAGTGAAATTGTCAGTGTGTATGTGTGTGTGTGTGTGTGTACATTTCCCTACCAAATTATGCTGTCAATTTTCAGTCTACAGACTCGAGATTTGACATAAGGAGTATTAAGATTTTGAAAAAAATCTTTTAAATCAGTTTTCGGACAGAAATTTGGCTATCATGTAGTCAAAGTCTAATTATTTGACCTTTGAAAACTCTACCACACTCCTCCGCCAATTTTGGATCTAAACACTTGAAATTTTAGATGTACGTTACTTGGACATGGATTAAACTTTATAATTTGATTTGAGCCCAACGCAATAAATGTTAAGGAGTCAAAATTGGGCCCAAGCTGAAAAAAATTGACCTCTGCGGTCTCTACCAAATTACTCAGCCAATTTATAGTCTAAACATGTGAAATTTTACAATCATTTGTAGTGCGTCAAAGTTTAAAACAAATATTGTTTTAAAATGTGGTGCAATAATGTTTACTTAGATCATACGTAACACCTTTTATAAAATTAACGTTGCTTACAGTTGTATCATCATAAACTCACTAAAGTAGCTAACGAGATAAGAATTGCTCCAATTACGTGATGTTTTTTTTTTCAGATATTTTCAGATTAATAGTTTATATTACTTGGTTTATTTGTACTGCTATTCTTATCTCAGATGTTGTTTGCACAATGGTTTCGCCGATGTACTCTCTGACCTTTTATAAATGCACTTGCTGAACACAGATATCTTTATTTCGAACTCGGAAATTTATGCTGAATTTCGAACGTAACAGTTTATTGAAACCATGAGGAAAGCTTATCCCCCGTTTAACATAAACTCGTAGCCCAGTGGATATGAGTACTTAGTATAATCTGTCCTAAATGACAGGAAAATAATAAATTTAGGAATTTATTAATATTTGTACCTGTAACAGGTGATAACGAAAACAAATTACGCAAGTGAATTTAAATAAAGAACTGCCTTCAGAAGTAAACAATCCTAATGTCGAAAAGACGTTCCTGAAGGAAAGTCGGAGGTTACATCGGCCAAAACATTGTGAGAATAACATTTAAGATTGCACATTCATTCAAATCAGAAAAACAAATATGATAATTGTCTTTCCTAATATATGGATTTTAAAGATTCGTTTTATTTATTTACGGATTCTAATGTTCCTTCATAGAAGATCCTTACCTGGCGATAATAAATGTAATAAGTCACTGATTAATCGCTACGCTTTAAAAAAGTGATAAAAATTACATAAAACGAAACTATCCCTGATGAAAAATTTGATGCAATCCTTAAACATAATATTTAATTACTAGCGGGGGTACCCGGCGTTGCCCGAGTGTTTGTTTCCGGGACGGGGGGGGAGTTTTAAAAAATGTTATGGTAGGTAAGTAGGAAGGATCAAACCCGGAGTCATGAGTAAAAGTAGGAAAACAAAGTGTGAAAAAAAAAAAAAAAAAAAAACCATCTACAACGTTAACAGTTCGGCCACCAATAAAAGTCCATTCCAGTTGTTTTGGAAAAAACAAAAAACAAAAATAAAAAAAACGACTACGGTAGGTCGGCGCGAACGTGAAAATATAATGTGAATTGTCCAACTTTCTGTACACAAAATATAAATACGCTCTTAAAATTTGGATTTTCCTTTTAATTGAGCACTCTGCTGGAATTCTTTTTCCAAAAAAAAAACTAATCATATATATATATATATATATATATATATATATTAGAAAAAGTACCCATCGTTGACTGGGTTCAAAAACAGCCTACAGAAAATGGACTCTGATTTATGAAAGTATGAGAGGTTACGAAAAGCTTCAAATTTGGGGGTATCAAAACCAAAGCAAAATATGATAAAAGTAAAAATAAAATAGATAAACCCCATAATTTATTATACCATACCTGTTAACACTGAAACACTTATCACAATATTCTGTGGATTTATATTAAAAAAAAAAACTTGTTAAACTTTGTGACATATTTCTATTCTATGGAGGTCAGGTGCAAACGAACACCCCATAATTTTATCATACCATATTTCTTCAAACTGAAACATAATTATCAAAGTATGCTTACGCAGATAGATATGAAAAGTCTTTATTTAAGTTAAAACATACTTATCAAAGTATTCTTATGCACATCTATATCAAAAACACTTGTAAACATTTTTTTTTATTTTTTTTAAATTTTTATTTCCATACTTTTTTAAATTTTTATTTCCATACTTTGTGGACCAGGTGCGAACGCTGACCCCACAATTTTAATGAACGGCCGTTCTGCCAGATCAAACATACCCATTCCTCTGTCTCGATACATCTTCCATCATTATATGTAATCAGTTTTTAAAATAGTCAACCATATAGGAGCCTATTCCTGACCACACACACACACACACACACACACACACACACACACACACACACACACACACACACACACACACACACACACACACAGATATTCAGCTTTATATATATATATATATATGTATATATATATATATATATATATATATATGATGAAAATAATGGAAATAGTATTCGGACAAAATAGAGAAATAAAAAGGAACAAACCGTATTATGTGTTCATCAACGGTTCGTCTTTATTTCATCCAGAGGAAGTCTCGAAATAAAGACGAAACGTTGATGAACACATAATACGGTTTGTTCCTTTTTATTTCTCTCTCTCTCTCTCTCTCTCTCTCTCTCTCTCTCTCCCTCTATATATATATATATATATATATATATATATATATATATAAGAGCAAATAGTTAATAAATATGTTAAAAACACTTTGAAAAAGAGTTAAAAACATATTTAATTTGAAAATGAAACACTAAATAAGTGGATAGTCTTATATATATATATATATATATATATATATATATATATATATATATATATAAGACTATCCACTTATTTAGTGTTTCATATATATATATATATATATATATATATATGTGAGAATGTATGCATTTGTAAGAACACTTCTCAACATGTATATTCAACGATTTTTTTTTTATCTACAGACTATAAATTTGGCATATAGGGCATTAAGACATGTAGAAAACATTATTAATCGGTTTTCATTGAAAAATTGGTTCGAAAAATAATATTTAAGGATCATGCCCATCTGTCCTATTTATTATCGCACTTGACTCACTGCCATTAGGCTTTTGTTTCAATCGAGTATTATTTTTTCTTTTTTATTTTATAAAAAGTGAACCGTTTAGAAAAATATATTACTCGCATACACATGTCTCAGTTTCTTTCCGTTTTTTTACTTTATTTTTAAATGGAATTCGACGATTCGTTTAATACCTATGGTATTTTTGTTTCTAATAAATAAGAAATCTGCATTAATAATATTTATACGTATTTTACGACCGGGCCAGGTCAGGCGCCTTTTTAGTATATATATATATATATATATATATATATATATATATATATATATATATATACAATTGTTTTTAAATCCCCGAAACAGTGTTTCATGGTAAACAACTGATGATCCCTTGAAAAATAAAAAAAAAATAAAAATTGGTATCATAGTAAATTCGAGAGAGTTGATGCAGTGATTGCAGGTGATTAAATGACTTACTGACTAGATGGTTTTTTTTAACGAATGATAAAAAGTAATTTTTTGTATGGTTTCAAATGTTAAAAACTTCAAAGACTATATATATATATATATATATATATATATATATATATATATATATTAAAATAGAACTATTATACTCTTGTGTGATATTCCTCTTTGAAGGATTAATACGCTTTCCCTATTATAATTGAAGTTTCTAACAAATAATTAATAACAAACAGTCTCTAGTCGCATGTGTGTTCCTGGCAGTGGATATGGATTTGGACGAGATTAGATTTTACAGCTTTTGTAAAGAGGTGTCGGTGTTCTTCCGCATATGGCCAAATTTTCACCTATCTGATATTGTCTAATGCTACCAGATTAGGCCGTAAGATACTAGCTTCCTGATCTGAAATGCGCCAATGTTTTTTTTTCCTTTCCATTTGTAAAACTCAATCATGTTTCACAAAGTAAAGAACAAAGGACAACGATTTTAATATCTAAAACCAAACCAAACATCCATGAATAAATATTTGAAGATATAAAAAAATGTAAAGCATAATACCTTCTTTCCAAAATGACTGTATGAAGCATTAAGTAATCACTTTAGCGATATAACTAATAGGTTTCGAAACACAAACCTTTGTACTTTTGACTAAAAGTTGCATCTCTGTGCTTATTTTACAAATATTTAAGAGATTGTGCTCCAACAAACTCAAAGCACTTTACACCCTCGACGTAAATACCCTCGACTAACTATACAAGTAGCAAAATGCCTGTCGGGTCACTGCATACAACTGCTGTATGGACATACAAAAGTTAAAATGTAATGTTAACAAGCATCTCACTGCCCAATCCCTTACGTAAGGGGTTCACAACCGGGGTCCACATGGATCCTTAGAGTTCATGCAATCTTTCTGAGAGTTTACAGGCAAAATATAACAGTTCGTGTATTCACAATGATATTTTGGTAGTCTATAGAGAAAACCAACCCATAAAAGGTTTTTATTTTTAAATTTTAATTTCTACTTTAATTTTGGTTTGACGTAAAAAAAAAAATGAAGTAGACATTCAAACGAATTTAGAATGTATTTTCTAGATTAAAACAAAAATTCCATAAAATTGCCTTGAAAGCAATTAAAAAAAAGTAGTTTTCATTTAAAAATAGAGCTTAAATATGCTATTTATTTGTTTATTAAAATCTCAAAATTGATATTAGTGAAAAATAAAATATTGTTTTATGATCAATACTTATGAGGAAGTCAACCAAGTAAGAAAAAAAAGGGAAAGGGATCAATGTGTAAAAAAAGGCTGAGGACTACAAGATGTCCCTGTACATTTAGTCTCAAATAACAGTCCCTAGCGTTCAAGTGGCACTGTGCCATGTTTCAGGTGAAAAAAAAACAGTAAACTATCCTCAATATAATAAATAAATATTCCTGATTTTTTTTTAATCTTGGAAATAGAAGATAAAATTTGTAAAAAATTTACAAAAAATACAAGATCACGTTCTGGATTAACACTATCTACATTAATGCACCGATTTTATAACTTTAGTTATGTTCTATGTATTTTAGGCTTCTAATATGACCCCGCGGGAAACCGTGATCTTCTACCCCGCCAGATATCGTATATATAACGCTTTCTAATTTAAATACAACTAGAATGAAATAAATATATTTTTCATCTGCAATAAAGAAGAAATAACCAATGGAATAAGATCCTTGATTACCGGAAAACTTTGCTTAGTCCTAGAGCTATTTTATCCTTGTGTTTCTATCATCTCTTTAAATTACCTGATAGCGTATAATTTTTGCTGTTTCCTAGCAGGACAACGAAGTTTAGTTTAGACATCATTCAAATCTCAGATTAACTGTTACATATTGAGAGTAATCAGTGTTTTCTAAACAGTTAACAAGACCAGCAAGTCAGTCGTCATTTATCGTATTTCCTTACTCCCTTCGTGACTTATCGTGTTGTCAGGATAAGATAAGGGTTGTTGAGATATCCTGTAGTACTAAATAACGTGGTGAACAGTTACACAATATTAGCCAATTTTGTACTGACAAAAACGACCTTGAAAAACGACGTCATTTATCCAGATTGTGACATCAGTACTTATGAGAATGGCATATCTGTAATCTTTAGCGTGTGTGTGGGGAAACCAATTATAGTTTCTCTACTTGTTTTTTTTTTTTTATTTGTACTTTTAATAATCTATTGACTTTTTTATTTGTATAAAACAGTCATTAAAACATAGATGCGCCTTTCTTTCTTTATCCTTTTCGTACTTCTCTATTTTTCATTGTCTTTACTTCGTATTTTTACTTTTCATTTTTCATTCTCTCGCTTTTTCAAGTTATGTTTAAAATATACAGAATATCAGCGACACACGCAGGGGGGCATGAAGACAAACTGACTACTTTAACTGCCAATCTTTTACATTGAGAGGACTAAAAAAACGGCAATTTCAATTGCCCATGTCATACAACGTCTCGGGTACTCAGAATTCAATATTCACAGCGGAGATCGAAACCTAACCCTTAAGCTAACTCTCAAATCTTTCAGTATAAATTTCGACCGAATGATGTTTTCAATGCTTTCACTGTGGTTTTATAAGAAATCCTGAGGGAAGAAAATGGTTTTGGGAATTCATTTATTCTAAAATTTTGTATATTTTAGCAATATATGATACTATTTCATGTTCTTATTCACTTGTCCTAACCATAACTCTAGTCCCAACCATAAGTTAGACACATTGTCGGGTGTAACTGTGGGGAAAATTCAGGATTAAGAAAGAAATATAAATTGCCCCCGTCTAAAAGGATTTCTCCTTCACCAAACAAGAAAAGAAACAATAAAGCGAAGTATCAGAGCAAGTACTTTTTTTACACACACACACACACACACACACACACACACACACACACACACACACACACACACACACATCACATTATCAAGGCCAAGAGGCCACTCGAGGATAAGGGTTAAAAAGTGTACAATAGAAATTGGACAATATAGTAATCATTAGTAATGGAAATTCGGTAAATTTGTTAACTTATATGGAACGGCTCATCAAGAACTTATTTACGTTAGACTTGAAGATTGATATTGTCGTCAGCCGGAAAGCAGGAAAACGGAAGACAATTCCACAGGCGTGCAGTTCTAAGAAAGAAGCTTTGTTCATGGAATCTACGTTTAGGTTTAGGCACATATAAAGAGTGGGGGAAATTATTGATAGTGTTTACAGCTAGACGAGTGTTTCTTGTGAAAGTTTGGCGAGGGAAGACCAAAGATTGAAGCTCAGACGAACACTTTCCATGAAAATAACGATACATCAGAGACAAACTGGCAACATCTCTTCTGTGAGATAGAGGTTGCAGGGAAGAGAAAAGGATATCTCCTACGAGGCTACAAAGTCTATTTTGAACTCTATCAAGACAGGACAAGTCCTTTCTAGCAGCTCTTGCCCAGATGTGGCAACAGTATTCCATCCTTGGACGTACATGGCTCTTATATAGATAGAGGATTGCATCAGCAGTGAGATATCTACTGGATCAATAGAAAGATCCCACCATTTTCCCAGCGGCCTTGGCAACAGATTTGATGTACGTGTTCCATTTAAGATCAGTAGTAACGGTCAAGCCCAGAAGCTTTTCAAAACTTGAGACCCCCTGAAGACGAGAGCCATTCATTTCAATTGATGCCAGATGTGGATCAGAATGTTGATGATGTAAAGAGCGAAGCTTGGTTTTAGATGCAATCAAAGTAACCAGCCACTCCTTTTCCCATTGTACCACGTGCTCAAGATCAGAGGAGAGAGAATCGGAGAGAATTTGGTCGTTTACTGTCTTCAATGTGCTACCATAAATGGTAGTTTCATCAGCATAAATGTCTACAAATGATGTAAGGATGTAATTTGGAAGATCATTAATGTAGATCAGGAAAAGAGTACTTCAAAACTTTAGTACTTTGTGTCAGTATCATAATTGGAAACGTTTGTGTGACCTATTTTTCTGCACGTTCCGTGTTACCAGGCCAGACTGATACTGACTTTCTGACTTTCTGACCTAAAATACACCAACCGTTCATGTTATTGTTTCTCCTTTCCGTTTGTAAAACTCAATTATGTTCTGTTAGGCCCAAAACATAAACAGTACAATTTCTATCAACAAAACACCTAGACCAAACATTATGAACAAACATATAAAGATGGAAAGAACTTGAAGCATAAAAAACTTTTTACCACAATAATTTTATTCCGCGTAAAATATCCCGAAAAAAGTTGATATGTCGTAAAACGAAACAATCAAATCAAACACCATGAATAAATTTTTCAAGATATAAATGACTTGAAATATATATATATATATATATATATATATATATATATAAATATATATATATATATATATATATATATATATATATTTTAGAAGCGTTTTTACAGCTTAGAAGGGGAGTAAAGTTTTTCACAGCTTAGAGAAAGCATAGATGTTGAGACTTGGTGTTGTGAATTACCGCTTAATTGAAGAGGAGTTAGTACGAATGGAGTTCTGACAATGTTTTCAATTAATAGACATATTTTTAGAGAATCTTTCTCTCCATATTACATCGAATGGTGGTGGTGGAATATTATATCTATGATATTACTATGGGCCTTCTCAATGTATACAAATAAACAAACCTTTTATTTATTTTAATTCGGCATGATTCTTTTAAGACCTTTATGCCTTTTTGCTTTCTCATTCAATGTTTTTTTTTAAACGCTCGCCGGGGGTTATTTTACTCATCTTTCTTGTTGTTTATTTTTATTTCGTTTTATGATTCTAGATCTTGTTTTTACACCTACTTTTTTCTCATTGTCTCTATAACCTATTTTGATTAAAAAAATCAAATGTTAACTGTTCTATACTTTCAAGTAACCATTTCCGGGTTTAAATTCGACAACGTCCAAATCCAAAATCAACCCAATCTCTGAAAAATCCAGCTTTTTATTTGAAACTGGAAGCATCTCATTTGCATATTAGATGACAAGCGAAAAGAAAATGGTGGCCATTTTTTTTTTACTTTGCTTCATCCGTATTGACAACACAGGACCCTAAGGACTGCAGAAAAACAGGTTTTTACAAAATTGTAAAGCGTTTAATCACAAAATCTAACTTACCTTGTCATCATTAGCATTTCAGACCAGACTTATTAATCTAATTTCTGTTTTAGCTGTATTCTCTCTGACACACTGTCAAAGGATTCAAGCTTTGGTGCAAATTACAACTTGTGTTTTATTAATTGTATTAAACGAATCGTTTGAAAAATCTATTATACTTCTGCCTTAATTAATCTGAAGTTGTGATGCGCTGATGTTGATATGTGTAACATCCAGCTGTAGATTTGTTTATCGCGCGTGCATACAAACATGGCTGTCAGTGAGTTATAGTGCATATAAGAGGTGTTAATATCTCGAAAACTACTTGTCTGCAAATTTTAAATGAGATTTTCTTGTTTAACATAGTCGAAAACCGTTACAAGTCGTCATTTTAAAGAAAATTGTGGAGGTACCCCCCCAAAAAAACCCCGCAAAGTTAATATGTGTGCAGTCTCTATAATAAATCTGTAAATTCCAAAATGAAATAAAATGCTCCACAGAAAGTAAAATGGGTAAACACACAAGTATTTAACAAATAAGTGTTTCCGTAGGTAATGCAATTTACTTTAAACCCTACCTGCATAATATATTTGCGTTATAACTTATTTGTCAGCCTTTATTAAATTATAAAAAGAATGTGTGGACATAAGTAACAGGATTGAAGCGTATGTAATCGGGAAAATATAAAAGAAAATCAAATCGTCCACAAGATTAGTAAAGGCCTCATCCCCCCAAAAACAGAAAACAAAACAAATATAGCATCTTGTAAGGGTCGATAATCGCTCCAAAATCGAAAAATAAATATTGCTACACATAAATGTTATTTTTTTCAGGGTTATTTTTCTTTGGGGGTATAGTTGCGTTTATGTATTTTATGCATATCTACATTCTTATACCAAATGCTGTGTTTACATTTTTTGAGAGTGTTCAGGACGTGCAAGGAAAGACAAAAGAAGACATTACGTATAAATTATTTTACATGTGCACATATGTTCCAGTAATTAAGGTTATCAGTATTTAATTGTTGTTCGGACATGATTAGTAACAGGATTGAAGCCTAGGTAATCGGTGAAAAAAAGTAAATTAAATCTTCAAAGGAATAGTAAATTCCCTCCAAAGCAAAAAGAAAACAAAAAACAAAACAAATGTAAAATCCAGTAACGTTCGATAATCGCTCAAAAATCGAAAAATAAATATTACTACCCGTAAATATTATTTTTTTTTCAGTATTGTTTTTTTATGAGGGATAGTCGTGTGTAAGTACTTTATACACATTTACATTTCCGAACCAATGTTGTTTTTACATTTTTTTTGAGAGTGTTTGTATTTGTGTTTTTTTCTTTGCGGTATTGCCTCCTGTAGAGAGCGACGCTATATTTTAAACTTTCTAAAACTTCGTTTATGTAGGGAATAATTTTAATCGAAAATACGAGAATTGTTAATCAGCGAATCGGAATTTGCAAAAGAAACCGTTATTATTTATGAATCGGAAATCGGAAAGATTGTGTTATGTCTATGTGTGTATTGGCCCGTTACGATCGGCGTAATCACAATATCTGCCGAAAATGTAGATTTCCCTCCGGTGTTGACTGATGGTGGTGGAAAGACTAAATACTTACGTGTAAATATAGGATCTCATTCCTCCAAAGATGTTGCGATTGTGATGGTGTTGTTTCTAGGATGCAATATAGCATTTTATTATAACGACTTAATGTGTCTGAAATTGTGTTCGAAAGCTACATAAGATAGTAGCTAATAGCCTAGACGTATTGGATTGATATGTGGCATATATTGTTGCAAACCTACGATACTTTGGCCCAGAAGGGAATTTCTGCAATCATTTTATCATATAGGGAATAAGATTAAGTCGTGACAGAAAGTCTCAGTCTTCACAAGGGACCGAATCAAGGTTCCCAAACTACACCGAGCAACAACAAAGAACACATCGCAATAATTCATAGTATAACGGAAATTATTTTCAGAAAAATACAGTTCTAAGTAAAACTCTTCTGAGATTGTAGATTCAATTCTGACTGGGAGCGATACTACAAATAAAACTGTGAATTGCTTAATAATTCTACCCAGTAAGGAATGATGGGGCGAGAGCATGTTACGCCATGGTTTAAAAAACGAGTTCTGTTCGAAATTTTCTGCAGATTCTCGAATTCGTCAGAAAGATTCATGAGTTCGACAAAATAGACCTGAAACATGTCGAAGGTTACATTGGCCAAAACATTGTGAAAATGACACCCAAGATTAGAAAAGTAGTTTGAATAATCCAAATTATACGCCATAAATTATAGTAAAAATCACATTCTTCTTAATATTATTTCTTTATCCATATTAATCTGTTTTCGTTCTTTTTCAAATATCACATTTTAATTTTATTCTTGTCTCCATCTTTTTAATTTAGATATATTTACATATTTATATGTTTGTATGTATCAGATTTACTTCTAAACTAATTACCTGACCGCTATGCAGTTTGAACGCAACTGCTAGGAGTAAGGGATCAAAATAGGGACTATATCTATTAGATTGATGTCAAAACAATATCGTTTTCTCACATATCTTACTTTTATATATGATTTCTTAATTAATTCACTGTTATATATAGCCATGTTATATATCATTTTGAAGCGCGTTTTTCGCTATATAGAATCATGTTATTCGTTACCGTTCTCAATCTCTTTATTCATTTTTTTTAGGCTTTTTGATAGCATGGACAAAATTTAAATCCGCACGATTTTTTGTTCCAGTTCAGACTCGGCTGAAAAGCTGCCGAAACAGCGCGTGATATCAATGGTGCGTTTGGCCCAGGAATCAATAACGAACGTGCGGCATAAAAATGGTTAAAGAAATTTTGCAATGGTGATGAGAGCCTCGAAGATGAAGATGGTTGCGACCTGTCAACTACGGTTGATAACAAACATTTGAAAGCGTTAATTGAAGCCGATCCTTGCAAAACCACACGAGAAGTTGCTGTTGAACTCGCGGTCGACCACTCAACAGTCGTTCGCCATTTAAAGCAAATAAGGAAGTAAAAAAAAAAGTCCGATAAATGGGTGCCGCATGAATTGAACGACAATTAAAAAAAATCCTCGTTTTCAGGTGTCTTCTACGCTCCTTCTGCGCAAAACCCCGCTCCATTTCTCGTGCGGATTGTAACATGTGATGTTGCCATATTCACCCGACCTCTCGCCAACAGATTATCACTTTTGGAAGCATCTCGACAACTTCCAGTGCAGAAAAATGCTTCAAAAGCCGAGATGATGCCGAATCGGCCTTCAATGACTTCATCGCTTCTAGAACTCCGGATTTCTATGCTAATGGGATTAGTAAACTTGTTTCTGGTTGGCAAAAATGTGTTGATTTTAATGGTTCTTATTTCGATTAATTAAGTTTAATAAATTATATTTGAGCAATTAATTAGATTTGTACTAAAACGCGTATTCTTTTAATAATTTAGCTATATTTTATTTCTCTTAATCTGTCTGTCTGTCTGTTAATTTGTCTGTCCGTTCAATTTTTCCTCGGAAACTACTTCGGCGATCTGACTGAAATTTTATTTGGACATACTTATGATAAAGAGCAATCAACTAAATATGGTATTCATTTTCCACGGGAACTAATGGGGCAATCAGGATGAAATTTTGTATGGCCCTTTCTTATAAAGTGTAGTGATTTATATATTATGGTATCCGTTCGACTCACAGTGAGAGGTTAATAGGGTGTAACAGGAATTAGTATTTAATGTAAAGCCTATCACTATTTTAACCATAGTCAACCACAAATTTGGCATAAAGCATATATTCTAAGTCAACGTGCTATAACTTTTTCCCTGTTTTTAACTAGCTGTTATAGTTATAATATGGAAACGAATATTTTATTGGAGTACTTACGATTTATTCTCGTGCATTGTCTTGTTTACATTTGTCGATCATTCGCGTTTAATGTTTAAGTTAGGAGATTAAAAGAAAACAAATGCATCAAATACTACTTCAAACGACGTAGCAGATGCAAACCTTTCATGGCAGCCGCATCTATATCTGTCTCAACCTTTTTCATATGTATTTTAGTCTGAATCACGTAAAACAAAGTCAGTAAAAAGAGAATGACAACTCTGCACTTTCGCTTTTTATTCCTTTATTTCTATCTCATTTTCCTTCTATTGTTTGTTTGCGTATTTTCTTTACATCAAACGATGTCTTCAAGCAATTTACAGGGTCAATTTCCTAGGTCAAATACATAAGGAAGTGAAAGTGAAAAAGTGCTAGTCACGCTATACTTTTGAGTCTATCTCTACAAATGTTGATATCTTTCTTTCATTTTGCTCGCCTAGTTTTGTGAGTCTATATCTAATATATAAAGATAATCTAGTCTAATTTGCGGAGTTTGTAATCGGTACATTTTGTCCTATACTATCCATATTTAATTCTGAATAGCCACCTTTTCTTGTTTATCTTTGGTTATCTATTTTCAAAATAATAAATTTCGGTGCAGTTCCTAAAATACTTATTCCGTTCTCGTTACATTATTAAACTGAAACCATGTTTTCACTTATAATCTTCACTATATGAACAGATTCCGTCGTTAATGGTGAATTCTATACTTCTCGATTTATATAAGCTTTTTGATAATCAGTTGTTCTGTATCTATCAACCTTATATTACTCATTATTAGTAAGTAAACTAATTTGATTTCTAAAATGTATTTACAACGTTTCCTTAATAAGATGTTGTAAGCGGCCTTCAAAATGCGTGAATATTCACTAATTCTCCAAAAGTCAACTAAAAAAACAGGGTTCAGTTTCCTTACTCCTGAGATGAGTTAAACTTTTCAATTCATTTCGTAACACGTAGACAACACATATTATCCAGTGAAGTGATTTTTCTCATAGATAAAAGAGAAATATCTTTTCCTGACTTCATTCAGAGGAGGTATTAATATCTTCTTTTGTTCCCAATCTTTTAAATGGTATCTGGATTCCTCACTCTTCAGAAACATGCCTTGTGTCTTACTTTGCACTTGTTCTAAGAATGCAAGTAATTTTGAGCTAGATTGACTGATATCGTCCGAAATATGTTTCACCTTGTAGCTATTAATGGCAATATATATATATATCGCTACAGAGAAGAGGCTCTTTCATTTTATTGTGGTATTTTTATCATTACAAGTATAACAATTAAAAACACCGTTTGCTAAAACAATAAATAAAAAATCTATATATTAATACGATAGCGTGTATATATATATATATATATATATATATATATATATATATATATATATATATATATATATATACGTTTTTTTTTCTTTTTCACAAGGTTTGGTTTCAGTTTCAGTTCAAGTGATGCACCCAAATCATATAGATATGTATATTTTTTTAAAATCACAATTTTATAATCTACAAAAAACGATAGAACATAAAATCTAAAATAATATATACAAAATTTGCAAGAATTAAAATATCATATTAAAGCATTTTTACGATCGGGCTATGTCGGGCATGTCTGCTTGCTTAGTTAAATACTTTTGCAGTTTTAACAAAAGCGCTACAATAATATCAGAGAGTCTTCATTTATCCTGAACATCTACAGAATGCCAACATCAATATGTTATATATGAATGAGTCTGCTGTGGAATTTCTACAGGTTCCGCTGGTACTACTGAATTGAATAAGGTTAGGGTTAGGGTTAGTACTACTGAATTGAATAGGGTCTGGCAAACCTGTCTTTACTATATCTAACTAGACCTGTGTTGTGGTCATATGTTAGTAAAAATGATAACAAGTCAAACAGTATATTCTTGGCTAAACATCGTACATTAATCACCCAAGTAACAAATGTACTTTATCTCATCATTCTCTAATTCAATTACTCGCCTGCTTCCTCCGCTTTATTTGAGTTGGTAGCTGTATTTATTAAGTGTACACGAGTTCATTCAAAAGTAGCTATGCTTCCCTAACACCCCATCATAAACCTTTTACTATATAAAAGGGTTTCTAATTTACTTTGATAGCCCCTTGTTTTGAGATCAACTATTAAGGGCTCAATAAATTTCTTCGTTCCAATCCGATCTTCGTTGTTCGGGTGTATGTTGAGGGGGAGGTCGATATCAAACATCTCATAGATGATAAAGATTGATTCTTCGGCTTCATCTTATGTATTGATTGGAATCCATTTCATGCCGTTATTTTAATTGGTTGGTATATGTCATATGCGTATATCTTTTTCCTTGGATTATATACACTATATGACTGACCTCCTCCTAGTATAACATATTCTTCTTGAAAAAAAAAATTTTCTGACATAGAAGTAATCGTGTTATTGCATTTTCTCGCGTATTAACTGGGATAATTTGGTAAAACACTTTATTAGTTTGCGTCGGCGGACTCAAACATAAGTAGTTCAAGGTTAATGAAGCAACATACTATTGTTATATATTCATTACAGTCGGTCGTTCAACTGTGCTTTATAGTCTATATAATTTCTAAATCGACTTTTGTTACTGGTCTACGATATATACTGATAGAGAATAAGACACAACACAGCTGATCAATAAATAATATTTTGTATTATTTCACACAGGCAACAGTTTTGGGTTTAGTCATGACAGGTATTGACATCAGTGAATGCATGTGGCGGGGGTGTGGATGTTTGGCAGTGAAGAAAATGTGTCAGTTTGTCCTCTCTCTGTAACCGACTGTTTCCTTATTTGTTTGTGTCGATTTATATAAACCTTCTTTCACTCTGGAATGTTTAATATTTCCGATTATCCATTGTCTCAAATATTTTGACCAATATTCTCTCACATGTTCTGGATCAAAGTATGCATTCCTTACATGGAATCGGTCCACGTGTGAGCAACCCATTGAATGCCTCTTTTACTAACGGTTTTATTTCAAATGTTGACTATGGCTTATTTTATTAGATTCTTATCTGAATTTTCTTGTCTTACTCTGTTTCTTTTTTTTGTTTGTATAGTACTCCGTTTTGTGGCCAATTGTACAAAATTGTTACAAGTCTTGTTTCGGTACAATTGACCAATGTTATCCCCATGTAACGATTGCATGTGTTTGGGGATAATTTTTGTTTTTGAAAAGGGCGAATATTTTCTCGAGTGAATTGCCATACATTTTTGCTTTATCTACTTATAAAAGAATTATATATATATATATATATATATATATATATATTATTGCATATATATATTATTACATCTTCGATCCGGTTTTGAGCGTTTGAGTTTATTACAATCCTAGCACTTGGATTTGTTGTAAATCTCTGCTCTGGCTTAGCCAAAAGACAAGGGAGTCCATCATCGCAGAAGCGCAATCCGAATGTCTCCCATCAAATGTTAAACTCATGAAGGCACAGACTTATATATGATATTGAGTCGGACGTAGGCAAAAGAAAGAAAACAAATACCTGTATACTCATTAAATCTCCCGTGTATACGGTGAATGCTTGATACGAGAATGGCAGAGGTTCAACCGAAAGATTCAACAAAGCGGAACAATTGAAAGGAGCACATAAAAATACAGATAGTAGAATTTTATCATTTTTGGGAGTTCGGGTTTTATGTTCTTTATTTTTCTGATAACTGAACAATGCTGTAATAAAAACATGAGAGAAATAAAAGAATCATGAACCATATTGCCATCATCGAAAAGCCCGCTGGGGCTTAAAGCACAAGAGGGCCCTTCGGGCTGAATGTTCATCGACAGATCAATCGAGGCACAAGAAAATTACTCTGACTGAATGTTCATCGGAAGACCAGTCGGGGCTTGAAACACAAGACACCCCCTTGGACTGAATGATTTCCCGATACGCTGAGTACAAGGACTAACACTTTACACGAAAAATCATTAATCCAGACATACATGTGTAAATACTTCATAGGAGGCAGGCAATTCTGAATTTTTCCAAGTAGAGTTCATCCGACAATGATCATCGCGATGAACATGGTAATAGATCACATAACAAGTCTTCATGGGGAGGCAAGTTGTTTATTTCGGGGTACACCTAATCCAATCTCATAGAGTTCTTTGGATGACAGATATTGCCCGCATTTCTGTTTTCTCCTCCTTCCATAATCAAAATACACCCATCTGATGGCATTGGGCTATCCAGTTAAGGAAGCCGATTTCTTGAATAATTCCATACATGACCGCTATAGGGTTCTTACAACGCCATACGGCCGGCAGCGCGTAACGTCCGTTATCGTCAAATGTAAATCAAGGAGTTTTAGAAATCTGTTTTCCCTTTTAGGTTCACACCTGTCATATGGACTTTATGCCAATCAAATTTCGGCGGGTCTTTGTACGTGACCCGATCGCTTCTTGCTATGGCGGTCAGTTTTCCGCTTCCAGCTTCTTTGCTATCGTATGGCGCGGGCGCGCGACCGTGACAATATATATATATATATATATATATATATATATATATATATATATATAATTTTTATTTGATGGCTTTAATCGGAAAGGAACTATTTCCTTGAGTAGACACTTAATCCATAATGTTAAGAAAGTCAAAATACACCCGGAAAAACGCCACAAACAAAAGATTTCCATTAATTCCCCAGTGGTCGTATGTCCTTTGTTTCCGTATTTCGTGAGTAAACGCATTTGTCTTCAGTATAAAGCTCACGAAATTTCACCCGAGCATTTTCTGGTTAAGAAGACGTTGGTTGCAGCTATTTGTTGTGTTGCAAATTTTTATCCTTTGCACTATAAGAAATGAGGTTTAGCGGTTGAATAGGATATCGGGAATGGTTTGGCCTAAAAGCCAGAAAAAGATTATCTATATATCTATAGAAGTGAAAATGTATGTGTGTGTGTCAGTCTGTCTGTGTACATTTCCTTACCAAATAACTGTCAATTTTCGGTCTACATACTCGAAATTTGACACAAGGTGTATTGATATATGGGAAAATCTTTTTAATTGAGTTCCGGCCAGAAATTGTGCTATTAAAGGGTTCAAAGTTCAACGATATGACTTTTGAAAACTCTACAAAACCCCTTCGCCAATTGTTGGTCTAAACACTTGAAATTTTAGATATAGATTACTTGGACATGGATTTAACTTTATAATTTGATTTGAACCAAAAACAATAAATGCTAAGGGGTCATAACTGGGGTCAAAGTTTAAAAAAATGGACCTCTGCGGTCTCTAGGAAATTACTCAGCCAATTTTTGGTTTAAACATTTTAAATTTTACATAAAGGGTATTCAGACATGCAGCAAGCTTTTTAATCAGTTTTTGGAGAGAAATTTGGTTGGCAAGAGGTTAAAGTTTACAGAGTTGATCTTTGCAGATTCTACGAAACTCCTCCGCCAATTTTGGGTCTAAAGACTTGAAATTTTAGATGTATGTTACTTGGACATGGGTCAAACAAATTTAATTGTATTTGAGTCCAAAACAATAAATGTTGAGGGGTCAAAACTGGTGTCAAAGTTAAAAAATTTGACGTCTGCGGTCTCTACCAACTTTTCTCTATCGTAGTTAAAGAAGCCTATTATATAGAAAGGCATTACCGTACATATTCACACTTTTTAATATATACATATGCACATGAAGTTATAGGGTCCGAGCAAAGCCGGGCGGAACTACTAGTAGTACATAAACTAGTTTGCCACTATTATCCATGCATTTGGTGTTCCGCGCCGACGCGTCTATGCTTGCCACACACAAAGACAAAGAAAACTAGAGGCGGCAGACTCTGACAGTGACTCTTGTTCAATTTTCATCAGAGTCCTGTTTGTTAGGTTTCGGCTTTTATGCACTTGTGCTAAACGCGTGCGCTTTAGATGATCCTAATAGCAACGGTCTCCTAGATAAGATAGCTCTAACACTATCATGTTGCCGCTGCCCTTTTACCAGGGTAAGACTAGTTATGTATGCTGCAGTGTCATATGAAATCTGCGACGGCGTTCTCACATCTATTTAGAACTATTGTGGTCATTTACGCATTAATAGTGTCGGTAAATGTATAAACCTGGCACCTGCATTGTCTAAAACCTATTTTATAGAATTAATCGCTTTAAATTTGCATTTGTGTTTCAGAATAAAATAACATTAGCAGTTATGACTTATCGTCAAAATAACATTAGCAGTTATGACTTATCGTCAAAATAACATTAGCAGTTATGACTTATCGTCAAAACTAATAACAATAACAAAAACTGATAAAAATAATCTGAAGATAGTCAACATACTCGAAACGATTGTTATAAAACTTTGAACAACAAACGTTTAAAGATGAAAAATATTAAATAATAAAAAATGTTTAAAAAATTACTAAATGTCGGCAAATTCAGTTCATTAAATATGCCTATTCCTTAGTTGAAACCATACTACCTTATACTTTATACACATATACATATATATATATATATATATATATATATATATATATATATATATATATATATAGTAATTTATAAAATATATATGGCGATTAAGCTACACTGAATATTCTGCGTTTCATCCAACTATAGGATTCGTCAGGCTTATGCGCATAAGCCTGACGAATCCTATATATATATATATATATATATATATATATATATATATATATATATATAAATATATATATATATATATATATATATATATATAGTAATTTATAAAATATATATGGCGATTAAGCTACACTGAATATTCTGCGTTTCATCCAACTATAGGATTCGTCAGGCTTATGCGCATAAGCCTGACGAATCCTATAGTTGGATGAAACGCAGAATATTCAGTGTAGCTTAATCGCCATATATATTTTATAAATTACTAACAAGCTCTACCTACGTATTGAGCACTTTTGAAGTAAATACTTAAAGTTTACGCATAAATCTATACTTTCGTATAGTAAATTTATGTGAATAAATGAAATAGTTATATATATATATATATATATATATATATATATATATATATATATATACACGTTTAAAATTGGTACATTTAGGCAGCATTTTTTTTCATTCAAGCAAATATTAGTAAATGTAACGGAGGCACTTTGCTTTATGATTTCTTTTATTTTTAATTTTTCGATTCTTTTTTTGTATCAAAATCAAAAATATTAATAAAAGTTTTATAGTTGTTGCTGTCACGAGCGCTTTCGATTCGTCCACGAAGTTGATGAAGTAAAAGTGCGAAGGAGCGAAAATGAGAATTAAAAGTGAAAACTAAAATATACAGTAAACGGCGTTAGGTGATAAGTTAAAATACATAGAGTCGGTGAAAAGTCGAATCGAAAGCGCTCGTGACAGCAACAGCTATGCAACATTTATTAATATTTTTTATTTTGATACAAAACAGATTATACGGAAAATCGAAAAAAAAAAAAAAAAAAAAGAAAAATAAAGCAAAGTGTCTCCGTTGCATTTAATAATATTTGCCTGAATATATATATATATATATATATATATATATATATATATATATATATATATATATATATATATATACACATAGATGTTATTTGTTTTTGTTTTCACTATACATTTTTGAATGAATTCAATTATTTAGGAAAGTGCATTTTTACCTAAATGCGCGTTGGGAATAATTTTTCCTTTAACCAATTTGGTATCCCACGGGGAGCAGTATATATATATTGTATTGTTTTTAAAATATAATTATCCACTGACATGTGTTTCGTCGTCTATGAATAATCACAGTGGCTTAATCTAGCGAGATTTGATATCGGGACCTCATGGTAATGGGCCTGTCCTCTTTATCCGCTGGTCCATCTCGCCGACAGTTAGGATATATCGCGATTTATTTACATGTTATTTGTTTTTGTTTTTTGCGATACATTTTTGAATGAATTCAATTATTTACAAAAGTGCATTTTTACCTAAATGCGAGTTGGGAATAATTTTCCCTTTAACCAATTTGGTACCCCCCACATTGGGCGCGGTATATATATATATATATATATATATATATATATATATATATATATATATATATATTGTTTTTAAAATATAATTATCCACTGACACGTGTTTCATCGTCTACGACTCATCCGAGTGGCTTAACCTTTTTTTTTTTAAATATTTTAAAAACCAATATATATATATATATATATATATATATATATATATATATATATATATATATAGGGAGAGAGAGAGAGGGAGAGAGAGAGAGAGAGAGAGAGAGAGAGAGAGAGAGTGATTAAAAGTTTATGAGGGTTTTTTGAAGCATGACAAACGATGTTACTTTTTGTATTTAATATTTTTGTTATTTTTTATATTTCAAGCGGACCTCCGCTCTTGGTCACAAAAAAGTATCGAAATGAAAAAGAAAAAGAAAACCGTTGAAAGAACTGGAGATTTGTAGTGTGGACAGCGTTCATTTCTAGCAATCATGTTCGAAAAAGTTCACGTGAATTATTTTAGCCGTTTGTGGAAGAAGATTGTGCTTTTTAAATATTTTTTTAATGTTGAAACGTAAAAGCGTTTAATTCAGACGGCAAACATGAGACGCACTTGATTTCAATAGGTATAATGGAATAGAAATGAAATTGTTAAATGGTAAAAATAATGTACTTATTAGTTATGATAATAATAATAAAACTACTGAAGAGGTTAGAGTTAGAGATAATGTCGGCTTTTTTAATGGTGAATACATTCCGTCTCTCCATCAATAAAGATGGGACGAACATAGATAAATAACTAAATTAATTAATTAATTAATAATAATAATAATAATAATAATAATAATAAAATCAATAAAATTAATATTAGTTAATAATTAAATGAGAATATAAATTGTCTCAGTCCCGAAGGAATTCTCATACACAGACCGAGGATAATATCAGAGCATCAGAGCAGGTACTTAAATGTATGTACTTTTGGCTCGAAAGTAACTCTGTGTGTATTAATAAAAATGACAATATTTATAAAATATTAATATCAATATTACTACTACTACTACTACTACTACTACTACTACTACTACTAATAATAATAATAATAATAATAATAGTATAAATAATAATATTTACATTCAAACAATAGACCAATAGTAGCTTTTACATAAACACTCATACAACTCCATCCCATTCTTGGACGTCACTTTCATATCCCATAACAATAGACTATCTACGTTCCTCTATATTAAACCCACTGACAATCAGACATTCCTCAATTTCTATAGCAACCATCAATTAAGCCTAAAAAATCCATCATTTACAGTTCATGCATACGAATAAAACGCATCTGCTCCGACCCCCTAGACTACATACACTATATCACAAAGCTTACGCAAAAATTCATCAATAATCAATATCCCAACAAACAATCCAATAAACAAGCCATAAAAAACTAATAAAATTGACAGATCCCATCTTCTCCAGTACAAAAAAAAAAAACATTAACCAATGCATCCCAATGGTTTTCAACCACAGCCAACACATGCATAAAATTACAACGTACCTAAAAGAAACTTACAACAACCTAAAAAATAACTCCACTATTAAGTCTATATTTCACCTTTCACCAATTAATGCGATCAAACAACCACCCAATCTCTCAGCCATACTCACCTGTAAACGCACACAGGACACACAACAAAATGGCAATAATAGATGCTATAAACCGCGATGCCTTGTATGCATACACCTAAATACCACACTACTATTCAATATACCTGAATGTAACACTCACATAAAACCGTCGCGTCTAACATGCGACAGTTCTAATGTGATATATTACATGTACTGCTCCATTTGCAACAATGGAGGATATATTGGCGAAACTTCGAATTCGCCTAAACAATCATAAGACGACAATCAGACATACATTCCCCACCCACTAGCAAAGTACTTCAATTTACCTGGACACACTATAGACTCAAATTTCCCATCAACAAAAATACGAAAACACAAAGAAATACAATGGATCATCCGACCAAACACTCATGAGACAGGTCTTAACATAGACCCTGGCCAACTTAAATTCTACAAATACTTAAAAAAATAATTAAGTAACGCAATCACCTACTCATACATATATACTTATACGTATATATAAACATGTTCTTGTTCTATATTGATTTTAATATATATATATATATATATTACATATTGTCGTTTTATAGCTAACACATGCATTATTCTCTTATTATTCTTATTATTACTTTATTTATCTTCATTATTATTTTTATTATTATTACTGTTATTATTATTATTACCATCATTATTACTACTATTATTTTCGTTATACCTAACTTTCTATCTGTACCATTTTCCTATATATACTCCATTTTCCTATATATATATATATATATATATATATATATATATATATATATATATATATATATATATATATATATATGGGGGGGTTACATCTATGTTTACATCTGTGTTTACAACGTTAACTTCATATCCCTACTTACTCACTTTATTTTATACATGTCTTTAAATAGTAATTGATATTTGTGTTTGACTATATAAGTATGTGCATATGCGCCTATATATGTGTGTATGCGTTTATATGTATACATATATCTGTATATATATGGTTTTATATTGTTTATATATGTGTGTATATATATATATGTAAATAAAAAAGGAACAAACCGTATTATGTGTTCACCAACGTTTCGTCTTTATATCGAGACTTCCTCTGGGTGAATGAGATTAAGAAACCAAAAAAAAAAATACCAGTACAAAATATTTGAAAAAGTTTCACGTGCACAGTGTGACGCAGTTCTATTTAAGAGAAACGGAAAAATTGATGTTGGAAATTCAAAAAGGAAGGGGGGCTGGCGCTGTTAAAGAGAAGGAAATTTTAGTGACGTCAATTAGTCGTTAATTTAATTTTAAAACTATGAACGCAAGTTTATATTCTTATTGGGAAAAAGATATATCCGTTGAAATTTAAATATAAGTTTGTAACAGGAATGAAATGAGTGTTTTTTATGTAATTTATTGATTGAGATTATGTGTTAATTATTACAGGGGGTGTTTGAATGGTGTGAGAAAGTGTACCTGTGTCCACAGTTAAATAATGTTCTTTTAATAACAGTTTACTTATTAATGGCGCTATGCTATAGAAACCTCCACGTTGTTTAATAGTGCTTGAAATTGCGATAAGCGCAGATTCAAGGAGTCTCCGGCGCGGTTTATTTGAAATAAATTTAACTACTTTTGCTTGTTTAAAATCAAAGGTGTGGTTATGTTGCAATGAATGAGAGAATAATGCACTAAGAGAATTGCTATTTTTTATATCTCTTTTGTGTTCATTGAGCCTTTTTTCCAATTTACGCTGAGTTTCACCAACGTATTTATGATGGCAATTATGGCAAGGAATAGTATATATACCTCCATCGGAAACTGGTTTGTTATAGAGATGTTTCGTGGTTTTTAATATATGTCTTATGGTTAGTGATGTGGTTTGTACGATAGGAATTTTTAGTTTATTTAGTGTGTTATAAATTATTGTATTATTGGTGTGTGTAGGTAAAAGAAGATGTCTGTTTATGAGAGAAAGGTCTGGTGTGTATGATTTTTTATTATTATTTATTCTGGAAAATATATGTGTGGCTTTTCTCTTAGCATTCAATATGAAATATGTCGGATATTGCAAGGTTTTCAAAATGTTTGTAAGGTATTTGAATTCTTCGTCCAGATATTCAGGACTGCAAATTCTGAAAGCGCGTAAGAAGAAACCAATTATCATCCCTGTTTTTATTTTATTGTTATGGTGTGAATAGAAATATATCTAATCATTTTTGTGTGTAGTTTTGCGGTGAACTTTGAAGGATAGTTTATTATTGGATTTTATAATAAGTATGTCAAGAAAAGGTAATGAGTTATTGTTTTCTGTTTCATAGGTAAACTTTATTGAAGGTTCGACTGAGTTTAATTTGTCTGTAATGATATTTATGCGCGTATTTTCAGGAAGAAAAATTAAGATGTCGTCAATGTATCTGAAATTCTCTGTGTTTGGAGGTAATCTGAATTTGAAAGGAGCAGATTCTAGGAATTCTAAGAAAAGGCAAGCTAATACTCCACTAAGGGGTTACCCATAGGAAGACCAAAATTTTGTTTATAGAAATTGTTATTGAAATGAAAGTAAGTCATGTTAGTTATAAGTCTAATGATTTTTATAAGAGTGTCGGGAGGAAAAGGTAAGCTAATGTTAGATTTTTTTAAATGTTTAAGGAGTAGATTCAAGCATTTTTTAATGGGGACATTAGTATATAATGATGTTATATCTAAGCTGTGAATAGTTTAGTTTTGCACGTTAATGTTTTTTATTTTGTTCAGTAAATCTCCGGAGTTATTTATGTGGGAGGTGCTGATAGTGCCCAGTAGTGGAGTCAAAACGTTGGATATGGCACGTACAATTTTGTGTGTGGCACTACCGATGCCGGATATTATAGGGCGCATAGGGATGTCTGGTTTGTGAATTTTTGGCAGGCCATATAGTGATGGAACATTGGGGTGGTATTCAATGTATGACATCCAAGTTTTGTTGTATTTTATAAGTTTTTTATAAGATTGGTTGAAATTCTCAACACTTCGATTTACTGTCTTTAAATCAGTTTTGGTGTAAGTGTTGTTGTCTGCCAACAATGTGGAAATTTTTTCAGGTATTCATCTTTTTCCATTAATACTATACCACCACCTTTATCAGCTGGTGATATAATCAAGTTCTTGTTATTCGCTAGGTGTTTCAAAGCATCTATGTATCTCTTAGGAAGTACAGTTTCATATGGGTGAGTAACTGCAACAGAAATAACACCCTGTATGAAACCTTTTTGAAAATCCGTATCTTCATGTTTGTAATTCTTCAAAATTGCGTCGGTGGTAATATTTGAATGTATGCCAGTTGCGAATTTTAGTCCGAAACTAAGGGCTTCAATTTCAGTGTTTGAGAGTACTTTAGTAGAAAGATTTTGTATTAGGTCCGGGCGTCCTATAGTTCTCCATTTGCTGTCGGAAATTAATTTTGTAAGTTTAGTATCCAGTTTGTGACAATGGCGGGTGCTGAGTCTTTGAATTGATTTGTTTATATTTAAGAAAAAATTGTGTGTCATGGTGTAGTTCTGTAGTAAGTCGTTAGCTAATGTCCGGGATTCATGGAATAAATGAGAGCTTTGTTGTTTTAAAAGATCCGCTGAAGCAACTAAATATTTTTCAATGTAATCCGGGAAAATATGGTGCGAATATTTCAAATATTTAAATGTACTTTTGGGTATAATTTTTTCTTGTATACATTTGAGCAAAAAAGTTCTCCTGTTGTTGTGAGAGTTGGCAGCGATTAGTATTTTTTTGTATTGCCGCAATTTTTGCTTAAAAGTTCGGTGTTCCATTTTAACAGAATGATGAAAATAATGGAAAATAGTATTCCGACAAAATAGAGAAAATAAAAAAGGAACAAACCGTATTATGTGTTCACCAACGTTTCGTCTTTATATCGAGACTTCCTCTGGGTGAATGAGATTAAGAAACCAAAAAAAAAAATACCAGTACAAAATATTTGAAAAAGTTTCACGTGCACAGTGTGACGCAGTTCTATTTAAGAGAAACGGAAAAATTGATGTTGGAAATTCAAAAAAGGAAGGGGGGCTGGCGCTGTTTATATTAAAATTTCAACAGATATATCTTTTTCCCAATAAGAATATAAACTTGCGTTCATAGTTTTAAAATTAAATTAACGACTAATTGACGTCACTAAAATTTCCTTCTCTTTAACAGCGCCAGCCCCCCTTCCTTTTTGAATTTCCAACATCAATTTTTCCGTTTCTCTTAAATAGAACTGCGTCACACTGTGCACGTGAAACTTTTTCAAATATTTTGTACTGGTATTTTTTTTTTTTTTTTTTGTTTCTTAATCTCATTCACCCAGAGGAAGTCTCGATATAAAGACGAAACGTTGGTGAACACATAATACGGTTTGTTCCTTTTTTATTTTCTCTATTTTGTCGGAATACTATTTTCCATTATTTTCATCATATATATATGTGTGTATGTACATTCCTGTCCATGTAATGCATAATTATGTTGATGTGCACATCTTTGTGCTGCCTTACTTGCTCTTGTATTTTATTTTCTGCTTATATATTTGTATATGTATGTATATGTATATATGTGTATTTATGCGTATGTGTATTCGTATATTCTATATGTATGTATATGTATATATATATATTTATGTGTATGTGCATATATGGTATGTGTGTACATGTGCGCATATGGGTATGTGTGCATGCATGTATGTATGCAAATGGGTGCACGTATGCATGCCTGGACCTGTACATGTCATTGTATGCATATATATGTGTATAGGATATATATGCGTGTATGTGTGTGCATGCGTGCGTATCTGTTTATGCATATTATTATTTATATATGCATTATATGTATGGGTGTGTGTATATATTATATACATATGGTCGTTGAATATGACTGTGTATTGGTATGTATGCGTATATATGGGTGTTAATTGTGCATGCATATATATATATATATATATATATATATATATATATATATATATATATACCCTTATGCGCATGTTTTTTATGTAAAAGCTACTATTGGTCTATGGTTTAAATATAAATTATTATTATTATTATTATTATTATTATTATCATTATTATTATTATTATTTTTATTACTTATTTATTTAATTATTTATTTATCTATGTTCGTCCCATCTTTATTGATGGAGAGATGGAATTTATTCAATATTTTAAAAGCCGATATTGTCTCTAACTCTGCCCTCTTCAGTAGTTTTATTATTATTATTATTATTATTATTATTATTATTATTATTATTATTATTATTATTATTCATAACTAATAATTACATTAGTTTTTACCATTTAACAATTTCATTTCTATTCCATTATACATATTGAAATCAATCGCGTCTCATTTTTGCCGTTTGAATTAAACGCTTTTACGTTGCAACATTAAAAAAATATTTAAAAAAAATCTTCTTCCACGCGCGTGCGCGCTCACACACACACACACACACACACACATATATATATATATATATATATATATATATATATATGGTGGTCAAGGTCTGGTGTGGATGCGCGTTAAAGCACACAGATGTCTTAGCATCTTACTGTGATTCTCCCAGACAAATTTACCCCATGTGCACGTCGTGACCACTGCCACGCAGACGGGGCTCTGATGAACGGCGAGTGTCCTGCGCCGTATAACTGGACCTCCATTATCTTGTGGGCCAAGGTTATTTAACCAAAGGCTAAGGGTGGGGGAACCCTGACAGAAACCTCCAGAGGAGCTAGGCCCTATAAGCTGTGGCATATATGACCCATCGGCGTGTGGAATGTGCTCTGGTGCCCAGCAACCAAAGTTCCATAAGTTCTTACTATAAGAAGCCTCAAGCACAGGCATTGCTTGATATAAATTAGATACACTTTTTACCATCCCATGTATTTTGATAGCAAAAAAGGCTGGCTGTAGCCTAAAACGGCACTGGCAATGTTCGAAAACGAATTTGCTGCCACCATATATATATATATATATATATATATATATATATATATATATTTTTTTTTTTTTCTTTTTAGTTTTCTAAAAGTCACATTTTCACGTAATAAACTCTTTCTTGGAAAAATTATGTTTGCGCTGATTACATTGCGTTCGGTAAAATGGAATAAGGACGAATTTCGAATGCCATTTCTATAAAATTACTGCAAAGGAATGTGCCCTGATAATCTCAGAGAATTGTACCCCCTCGACACCCATACGCTCTAATTTCCTGACAGTAGAAGAATCCCAGCCCCTTCATTTTTTTTTTAAATTACATTTTCACCCCAAACAAGGCACATTGCCACTTTAATGTAGGGGGCTACTATCAGGGGAAACATCTACTGGGGTACTATGTAGGGATTAGGGCAGCGAGATGTTGATTCACGTTGCACTTGAACTTATGCATGTCAGTACAGTTGGGGAAGCAGTGACCTGGAATGGAATTCCAAAGTCTAGCAGTTCTGGGGAAGAAACTACTGGAGTAGAAAGATCTTTTACATCTAGGGATCTCTACAGTGTGGGGGTGGGATTTTGTAGCTTGTCGGGTCTGTCGAGGGTGTTCACGTCGTGAGGGCACAAGTGCTTGCAGTTCTTCAGAGCATTCACCATTATAATACTTGTAGAACAGGCAGAGGGATGCAAGGTTTCGACGATGGGACAGAGGCTGAAGTTTTGATGCCAGTTTAGGGCCTATCAGATTTGCGACTCTCTTTTGAAGCCTGTCAAGGAGCGAGAGACAAGTAGCCGATGCACCGGCCCAAATATGACAGCAATACTCCATACATGGGCGAATAGTGGCCTTATAGAGGTACAGGATACTTTCGGGTGTTAGAAGTTTTCTAGCACGGTAGAGAGAGCCCACCTTCCTCGCAGCGGCCCTGGCAATGCCCTCGATGTAATTGTTCCAGCTCATGTTTCCTGTGAACGTTAGGCCAAGGAGCTTGAAAGACGTACTCTCAGCTAAAGAGTTATTGGCCATTGCTATAGGTGGTAGAGAAGGTTTCTTGTAATAATTGAATGAAACCAGTTTTGTCTTGGTGGCATTGAACGTTACCATCCATTTTTGTCCCCATTCCACTACTGATTTGAGGTCATCCTCTAGTGTTTCTGCCATTACTTTAGATATATGTTCATTTGTTTTCCTGTCGTGCCTGCTATAGAGTGTGGTGTCATCAGCATATATACCCATCTCAGAGGCAATTTTGTCGGGGAGGTCATTTATGAATATCAGGAACAGCAGAGGACCAAGGATAGATCCCTGGATCACTCCCGCATTTATATTATATTGTTTAGACGTACGACCGTCGAGGACAACCTGGATTTTTCTCTTATCTAAGAAGGATTTAATTATGTTAAGTATTCTACCAGTGATACCGTAAGATCTAATCTTCCTGAGGAGACCCTCATGCCATACCCTGTCAAAACCCTTAGATATATCTAGATCTACCGCTCTGCCCTCTCTCGCTTTGTCCAGTGAATGGTATATGCGTTCAGAGATTACAGTGAGGATGTCTGCCGTAGAACGGGCTTGTCTAAATCCATATTGATGGTCGGTCAGAAGTTTAGCATCTGTAAGGTGCTGGACTAGAGCATGATTAATTAAGGTCTCAAATATTTTGGCGAAAAGTGGGAGGAGGCTAATAGGGCGATAATTTAATGGGTCAGTTCTTTCGCCAGAATTCTTCAATACTTGGACTTGGACTTCTACTCTAATAATTTCTTCTCTCGCACTATTAAACGTTTGAATTCTCTCTCTGTTTCTCTGCTTCACTGGCTGTTAAACATACATAAGTTTATTTGTAATGCTAATAGATATCCTGCCCCCCCCCCCGAAAAAGTGGAAGTATTGAGGGAATATTAAATTTACAAGCGTTTATCAGTATCATGTATAACCTGATCAGACGAGATTACGACGTTATTTTTTTATTTGGATATTTATTGGCGGAAATGAGGTTGTCCTATATACAGCGCCTAGTATTACCAAATTGCCAGTTATTTTGTGTTAGTCTCAGCATGACTTAGCTCCAGAAATTGCAATTTTGACTGACATATGCTACACAACGTAAAACTTAAGCTGGCCAGAAACAAAGTACCTCTCTTATTTCTCCAGCATATCCTATGCAACAAAATACCATTTACTCAGTTCTTAAGATGACAGAGACAAATTCCTTAAATTTCTCGTCAATTATTGTAAACACTGAGCTATTCAAATCAAGGTTCGATTCTCAAAACCAAATAATACGGTCATCAAAGGAATCAAAGTGTTTTATTGTTTTGCAAAGACACAACAAGATAATAACGAAAAAAAAAAAAAAAACAGCTGCAAATAGCGTATAGATGATAAAAAGCTTCGATCTTGCTTCTCACTAGAAGTCCATTAGCTATTTTTTACTGCTTAAACTGGCCATATTGATCGAATAGTGTCGATCGGTGAGACCAAATAAACACCAGCTGTTTCTCTCGTGGCTCTGGGTTGTTATGCTTAGCTGTTAACGCAAACCGATGTCAAGGACCATCGATGCTTTATCAAATGACCGAACGCATTACACGTATGACTTAAAAGATAACAAACATCTTGATAATAATGACAAATCTGTTAAACTGAGATGAAGTTATTGCCTGATTTGCCTATAGTTTCAATTTCAATAAAACTAATTTATACCTGGTGCTTGAATGGCTTTTGGTTCAACACCTTAGTATATCAATTTCAATCTTTACCTACTAACTGTTTTATGGCTTGTACGATGAACATTTGTTAAATTTCATGAGAACTATGCTATTTAGTGTTTGCATGAGAAAGTAAGTAACTACAACAAATGTAATTACATATTGTTTTTATTAGTATACACATGAAAAGTATATATTTTAACCAAATATAATTCATTTTGAATTAATGCCAAATAACATGGATATCTACTTTAGTAAGAATCATCTATTTCAAAGTTTTTTTCTAAACTAGTTGCACAGTAATATCTTGAGAATCAAGTTAACCTACTATTTAATACATAGTCAGAAAGACGAGAGATAAATTCATATTTTCCCAATGATATTAAAGCAAATTAGAACCAGGCACGTTGAACTGAAACTTTTTGTTAATTTCATTCGTTTTTTTCATAACCCCATCATACTGTTCTCCATTAAACAGATTATCTATCCATCTTACAGTTCCTCGCATTTTTTTATCAGGATTATGCTTGTTTATCGTAATATTATATACATATTTTGCATAAATTTCCAACCAAATTTATAGATGTGATTAAAACGGACCTCTTTATATTAGCGCGCTTCTTAAATAAATTGAAACACATGTATGTGTGGATTATAATTTAACATAATTCATCATAATATTATATATATCTATATATATAAAAATGTAACTCTCGGTTCGTTCGTAATTAGGAGTCTAAATAACCACTGGAATGACTGCTGTACCCATGCGTGTTTTTATATATCTCTTTTTAATTATAACATTATACTTAATTTTTCTATAATAAATAAGTGGTTTTCTTTGTACGGATGGGCCATTTTTTTTTTTATTTGGGGACAATTATTTCACATCACTTGCCATCACGTGACATCACTAAACGGAACTTTTACATACCAAACTGAAAATTTTCGTTTAAAAATGTAATTATTTCTCTTTCGTTAATATTTTCTTTTAATATTTCGTGTTTTATATATAAAGTACAATTGTTGAATATTATTCTTTTGATTATATTTGTTTGGGAGAAGTACAATTAAAAAAAAAGATTAAAACGGAGCGAAATTTAAATTTCCATTCCATTTTTCCAACAACCGTAAACAAGCGCATACTTCGCAAGTTTTATCGTAAGTTAACGAGCAACCATAAAAATCTGGTAGCTGAGTGTCAAATCTGCTTAACATATTATATATATATATATATATATATATATATATATATATATATATATATAGCTAATGTAAATGTCTCCTCTCATCACCTAGGACATAAGCTAACCAATCCTCTTCTCTATTGTTTCAGAGTGTAGAATGACAGCATTCTTTAGTGGAACTTGGAGGACGCACCCAGACTACATCAAGATCGTCAGTCTCTAATCCCATTCCTCGTCGACTAGGGAAAGGTGTGGTACGCATCTATGCTGCTCACTCTACACTTTGTGGAAACGTAAAAAAAATAGTAATGAGTCTTCCGAGCTTCTCACATGGAATTCCTGTTTTCTTCTAGTTCCAAGACAGTGTGATTATTCCGAGTGAATCGAGAGAGAGAAAGAGAGAGAGAGAGAGAGGGAGAAAGAGAGAGAGAGAGCATATCATTAGACTTTGCAATCCGATGGCAGTGGGTGCAATTGTCCCTGACTCAGTTTACTGGCTCAATATCAGCATCGACATCAAACGTGTCAGGGACAATTGCACCCACTGCAATCGGATTGCAAAGTCTAATGCTATGCAGCCACCTTTTAACGCTGCACCCCCGGAGTACCTGTTTCACAAGATCGCCAGTGACTACTTCACACACAACAACCATGATTATGTTGTGGTGGTCGACCGGTACTCCAACTGGTCGATGGTATTCCAAGCAGAGAAAGGCGCAGATGGCCTCATCAAGCGCCTAAGAGAAGTCTTTGTGACTTTCGGAGTGCCTGAGGAGCTGACATCTGACGGGTGACCCCAGTTCACTGCTGGGAAGACTCAGGATTTCCTCCGATCATGGGGAGTCTACCATCGCCTTACCTCTGTTGCCAACCCTCATGCCAACTGCAGAGCAGAAATTGCAGTCAAAACTGTCAAACGAATGCTGATGGATAACACCTCAGCAGGCGGGTCTATCAATGTGGACAAGTTTCAATGGGCGATGCTAATATACTGCAACTCCATCGACCCAGAGACGAAGGCATCTCCTGCTCTTATGGTTTTTGGACGACCCATTAGAGATCCCATCCCGATTCCAATGGGTCGGTACTGCCCCCACCCCACATGGTCTGAAACGCTTGTAAACAGGGAGAAGGCACTAGCAAAACGTCATTTCCTTGAGAATGAAAAGTGGAGCGAGCATACAAGATCTTTGCCCCCTCTAAGCGTGGTGCATCACGTGTATATTAAAAACCTAACTGGAAATCACCCTAAACGCTGGGAACGAACAGGCACCGTTGTGGAGGTGAGACAATTTCACCAATATGTGGTCAAGATAGATGGCTCTGGGAGACACGCTCAGAAACCGACAACACCTTCGGAAATTCAAGCCTTTCAGAACCACAGCTAATGAAGACGTGATAGAGTCCTTCCTACCAGTCACCAGGCTGCCGGAAGACGCCTTTGTCAGCACCATACCAGGGGCGTCAGAGGACTCTCCTGCCACCCTGCCAGAAGTCCATGCTAGTAATCCAACGGATAGTCCCATACGTAAGTCAAGCAATAAATATTTTTATGACGTGCCATTGAGCCCTTCTGAGATCCTTCCAACTACCCCTCATGCTTCTAACCCAGCTAAAGATTCTGTCACTCCCAAGAACGCTGGAGCTGGAAACGACATCACCCCCAAGAACATGCATACAATTGCCAAGAAGGCTCCTAGGGCCTTGAGCCGACTGATGCCACACAACGCTCCTGGTGCTTAAGAGACTGCACCAGCGAGTAGGTTGTGGCCTCGGCGAAACCAAGACTAGTGATTCCATCACAGTGTATATAGCTTCAGAGGACTTTTGTACAGGATTTTTTTGTCGTGCCCGCAAAAAACTCACCGTGGGTGGGGGAGATAGCTAATGTAAATATCTCCTCTTATCACCTAGGACATAAGCTAACCAACCCTCTTCTCTATTGTTTCAGAGTGTAGAGTGAACATCATTCTTTTTCACGTCACTCACCCGAAATTCCCCGTGAACTTGTGGGGGAGATGAACGCATGTCGAGTAGGTTTAAATTACAGTTGTTTATGAGCAAATACTTTTTGAAATGGGACCTTTCAGTTTTTGCGCAGATGAGAATAGTCTTAACAGCGCACATTGTGATATAAATGGAAGAAACTGTCAGCGGCTGAATTAAGTTCAACATCAGAATTTTGATTGTCCATGTGAAAAAGAACGCTCAGCATTCTTTAGTGGAGGACGCACCCAGACTACATCAAGATCGTCAGTCTCTAATCTCATTCCTCGTCGACTAGGGAAAGGTGTGCTACTCATCTAATATATATATATATATATATATATATATATATATATCCGGTAGATATCTCACTGCTGATGCTATTCTCTATCTATATAAAAGCCAGGTACGTCCAAGGATGGAATACTGTTGCCACATCTGGGCAGGAGCTGCTAGAAAGGACTTGGCCTGCCTTGATAGAGTTCAAAATAGACTTCGTAGCTTCGTAGGAGATGTCCTTTTCTCTTCCTTGCAACCTCTATCTCACAGAAGAGATGTTGTGAGTTTGATGTATCGTTATTTTCATGGAAAGTGTTCGACTGAGCTTCAATCTATGGTCCCCCCTCGCCAAACTTTCACAAGAAACACTCGTCTAGCTGTAAACACTATCAATAATTCCCCCACTCTTTATCTGTGCCTAAACCTAAACGTAGATTCCATGAACAAAGCTTCTTTCTTAGAACTGCACGCCTGTGGAATTGTCTTCCGTTTTCCTGCTTTCCGGCTGACTACAATATGGTTGTGTTCAAGTCTAACGTAAATAAGTTCTTGATGAGCCGTTCCATATAAGTTATCAAATTTACCAAATTTTCATTACTAATGATTACTATATTGTCCAATTTCTACTGTACACTCTTTAACCCTTATCCTTGAGTGGCCTCTTGGCCTTGATAATGTGGTGATGCCTATGTAATATATATATATATATATATATATATATATATATATATAAACCTCTCCCTAACATATTGACAATAATTTGGTCCCGTCCTTCCCTTGAGTGTTCTAATAAGAGGGATTGATTTACTAGGATTTGTATTAGAAGCTGAGCAAAATTATTTAATTGTTGAATTTCTTGCATTTTGGTTAAATTTGTTGGTTTGCAATCGCTAAAAACCCACACAAAAAAATTGAACAAAAGACAAAATTAAAAAGAATGGTACTCATGCAGAATTTACCCCCCATACACACACCGGCTTCCAATTAGTTTAGGGTTCGCCCGGATTCAGCCGAGCGTTGTCCAAATGTTGAAACACTAAATCAACATTTTATTTATTTTTTTGCATAATTAATTAATGATGAGAGTATTTTTTTGCTTATTTTCTTAATATCTGTTGATAAAAGATAATTTGTACATTCTCTGGAAAAAAAATCAAACTTTCTCTACTTTCACCTTACTATTTACAATGTTCATTTAAAGCACTCATCTTTTCTTTTTATAATAAAAAATTCTGTTTTCAAAAAGAAACATTTACTGCCAACTTTCTTTTTAAAAAAGTGCAAGTTTTCCTGAAAACCCCCCAAAAAACTTTCACCTAACAATTTATGGTAAATAATTCACCTTTTCTTGGGGAAAAAACAACTTTTATTGATAAAAAAAAATTTCAAAAGTAATGTTTACTGCCAACTTTCTTTAAAAAAAAGTGCAAGTTTTCTTGAAAAATACTTTCACCTAACAATTTATGGCAAAAATAGCGACCCATAAAAATCTGGTAGCTGAGTGACAAATCTGCTTAAAATATTGAAATAAAAAAAATAGAACCTCTAGGTGCATTAGAAATTTGAGTATTTTTTAGATTAGGTCCACCTTCACAATTTTCTTTTAAATGACAACTTTCAAAGGTTTTCGACTACGCTGACTACGAAAATTGCATTGACATTTTGCAGAAATAATTAGTTATCGAGATATAAAAAGCTGTATTATGCATTGTATTTTTGGCGGTCATCTTTTTTACGCGCGTGCAATGTCAGTCAGAGATGAGTAGATTTGTTTATGGCGTATAAATGGCGACCAAAGAATACAATGCATAATTTTTATTACTCCAGAAAAAAAATTCACTTAATTTCATCAAGTAGTTTTTTATACAGAGGAAAAACACGTTTTTATGAGAGCGCGTTGAAGGCAGCCATCTTGGATAAAAAAAATTGTTTGAACTTTAGAAATGCCAAAGGGAGATAACTCCAGTTAAAGCGCTGACACCCCTCCCCATCTTTAATACTAGCTTTTCTTCCTAAAAATCGAACATTTTGCTCGGTATCATAGTAAATTGTTTTTTCGCTGTAAAAAAAAAAACAAAGAAAAAAAACTTTTTTCGATATTTTCATTTTTTAATGTCTTGACTAAACTGTACAAGTACCATTAATTTATGTGCCAAAGTTTTATATATCACAAATTGAAGATAAAAAAAATCAATAAAGAAAATGTTCTAATTTAAAACAAAAAAAGAATAGTTTTTTGGAAATTTACCTGTAAAGGCCAAAGTGTAAAACGTTCTTTTTAAAAAAAACATGTTGATTATTTTAAAAATGAAAGCTCATGTTATGCTTACATCGTCAAGTAAATATCAGACTCTGATGGCAAATTTTTCTATTTCATTGAATGTTTTCTTTTTTTAGATATTTAAAAAACAAAAATTTAGTTGATGAAGAAGTAATTAAAATATATCAATCAAAAACTCGTGTATTTCATTAAAACATTTTTTTAAAAATCGATGAAGCGGATTTTTTGTTCTAGGGAAAAACTTATAAATGAATGTGCGTTTCTTTTTTAACTACGGAGGATGAAAAATACTAATTTTGGTTAACACACGCAATAAAAAGGAGACATTATTTATGCCCTTGGACGAAACCATACTTAATAGATTTCATTTTAGCAGCAGCAGCAGCAGCTATTTAACACTTTATGCAAAACACATTACAAAAATGCGATTTTCTAGGACCCTCGCTTTAAAAAATCCTTTTATTTAAAAAATACATGGAATTTAAAATATAAATATGAATGCATTCTTAACAATGAAGAATGGAATTACTCATTTAATAGTATTTTTTAGGTGAGTGATTTTTTGGCATTTGTATATATACATATATTTATAAGCAAGTCAAAATATGTTGATTTTCTTTCTACTTTTTTAAAGAAAACCGCTTTAAAGAAACAAATATTGCATAATTTGCTATTAAACCTGTTATTTTTAAAAAATTGCTCTTTGCTCCTTTAATTGAAAAAAATTAGGGGTTGAATAATATTTTCAAGTAGTTATAAGCTTAAATAATAGTAAGTTGAACTATTAAGATTCTGATCATCATTTTTAGTGACCGCTTTCTGATATACCTATAGGACCTCTCCCAAACAGACTGGCAATAATTTGGTTTCGTCCTTCCCTTCAGTGTTTCCAATAAGGGGTATTGATTTACTAGGGTTTGTATTAGAAGCTGGGCACGTAGTAAAATTATTTAATTGTTGAATTTTTTTGCATTTTGGTTAAATTTGTTAGTTTGTTAACGCTAAAAACCCACACAAAAAATTGAACAAAAGACAAAATTAAAAAGAATGGTACTCATGCAGAATTTAACCCCCCCTCCCGCACCGGATTCCAATTAGTTTAGGGTTCGACCGGCCATCATCACCGGATTCAGCCGAGCGTTTTTCAAACACTAAATCAACATTTTATTTATTTTATTTGCATAATTAATTAATGAAGGGAGTATTTTTTCTGTTTATTTTCTTAACATCTGTTGACAAAAAAATTGTACATTCTCTTGAAAAAAAATCTAACTTTTCTCTACTTTCACCTACCTATTTACAGCATTCATTTTTTTCTTTTTATAATAAAATTTCTGTTTTCAAAAAGAAACAGTTACTGCCAACTTTCTTTTTAAAAAAAGTGCAAGTTTTCCTGACCCCCCCCCCGAAAAAAACTTTCACCTAACAATTTATGGTAAATAATTCACCTTTTCTTGGGGTAAAAACAACTCTTATTGATAAAAAAATTGCAAAAGTAATAAAATAAATAAACAATACAATTTGCAATTTGTTTTTAGGAATGTGTTCCATTTTAAAAAACTGAGCCACAGCAACGCGTGGCCGGGTACAGTTAGTATATATATATATATATATATATATATATATATATATATATATATATATATATAATTATTTAATTTAATCACATAAATTAATATACGAAATTATAATTTATGCTTAAACTTTAAGTATTTACTTCAAAGGTGTTCAATACATAAATTTCCAACAAAAATTATGGGTAGTAATTTATAAAAATATATATGGCAATTAAGCTACACAGAACATTCCGCGCTTCATTCTCGTGGGAATTCGTCAGGATTATGCATAAGCCTGACGAATTCTCACGAAAATGAAACGCTGAATATTCTGTGTAGCTTAATTTCCATATATATTTTTTATAAATTACTATATATATATATATATATATATATGAGATAACTTTCTAACATTTATATATATATATGTTGGAAAATTATGTCATATATATATATATATATATATATATATATATATATATATATATATATATATATATAATCGAGATAAGACACTGATTAGAAATCAGATGAAAGATCCTGATAGATATTACTTTCAATAATATCTACAAAACAGACTCAATGCAACAACGAATACGGCTGCCCCGTATAACTTTCGGAAAATCAATAAGGAGCAATCACTTTTTTTGTTACATGGGACTACTGCCTTCTCCCCTGGACCAATATTGTGCCTACCTGGATTTATAACCCCGGAGGACATTGTACTCCTTCCGATAATGGACTACCCAGGTTGTATCGAATACCCTTTTCCTATAATTATTTCCATATAATTGTCATTCACCACTTAAAAAAACTATTTTCAATATTAGTGCTGAAAAGCAAAATAAGTGTCTATTCACAGCTGAACATTTTGCTAACCGCATTTCATTTCCTCTGATGATATGAACCTTTATTGAAAATCCATGGATAAAGGAAATCAACTTAACCCCTTCTATAGATTCATTTTGTCATGCAATAAATTCTTAATTCGAATATATGTGTCTATATGTTGTTGTTTTTTTTTCAGAATTTAAATATAACCACTAAACCTATATATATATATATATATATATATATATACATACATATATATATATATATATATATATATATATATATATATATATATATGATGAGAAACATGGAAATAGTATTCCGACAAAATAGAGAAATAAAAAGGAACAAATCGTATTATGTGTTTATCAACGTTTCGTCTTTATTTTAAGACTTCCTCTGGATGAATGAGATTAAGAAACAAAAAATACCAGTACAAAATATTTTTAAATGTTTCACGTGCAAAGTGTGACGCTGTTCTATTTCAGAAAAACAGAAAAAGTTGTTGGAAATTCAAAAAACAGGGGGGGGAGGGCTTGCGCTGTTAAAGAGAGGGAATTTTTAGTGACGTCATATTGTCGTTAATGTAATTTTAACATACATGAACGCAGTTGATATTCTTACTGGAGAGAAATATATCTGTTGAAATTCAAATATAGGGTTGTAACAGAAATCAAATGAGTGTTATGTAATTTATTGATTGAGATTATATGTATCAATTATTATAGCGGGTGTTTGAATGGTGTGAGAGGGTTAACCTGTGTCTACAGTTAAATTATATTCTTTTAATAAAAAAATACTTATTAATGGCGTTATGTTATAGAAACCTGCACGTTGTTTAATTATGCTTGAATTTACGATAAGCGCAAATTCAAGAAGTCTCCGGTGCGTTTTATTTGAAATAAATTTAACTAGTTTTGCTTGTTCAAAGTCAAAAATGTGATTATGCTGCAATAAATAACAGAATAATGCAGTTAGAGAATTGCTATTTTTTATATCTCTTTTATGTTCACTGAGCCTTTTTTTCCAATTTACGCTGGGTTTCATGAACGTATTCATGATTGCAATTTTGGCAAGGAATAGTGTATATACCTCCATTGGAAACTGGTTTGTTTTGGAGATGTTTCGTAGTTCTTAATATTTGTTTTATGGTTAGTGATGTGGTTTGTACGATAGGAATTTCTAGTTTGTTTAGTGTGTTAAAGATTATTGTATTATTGGTGTGTGTAGGTAAAAGAAGATGTCTGTTTATGAGAGAAGAGTCTGGTGTATATGATTTTTTATCATTTATCCTGAAAAATATTGGTGTGGCTTTTCTCTTAGCATCCAATATGAAATATGTCGGATATTGCAAAGTTTTTAAAATGTTTGTGAGGTATTTGAAGTCTGCGTCCAGATATTCAGGACTGCAAATTCTGAGAGCGCGTAAGAAGAAACCAATTATCATCCCTGTTTTTATTTTATTATTATGATGTGAATAGAAATGTATGGAATCATTTTGTGTATAGTTTTGCGGTGAACTTTGAAGGATAGTTTATTATTGGATTTTATAATAAGTATGTCTAGAAAAGGCAATGAGTTATTGTTTTTTGTTTCATAGGTAAAATTTATGAAAGGTTCGACTGAGTCTAATTTGTCTCTAATGATATTTATGCGTGTGTTTCCAGGAAGAAAAATTAGAATGTCGCCAATGTATCTAAAATACTCTGTGTTTGGAGGTAATCTGAATGTGAAAGGACCAGATTCTAGGAATTCTAAGAAAAGGCAAGCTAATACTCCACTAAGAGGGTTACCCATAGGAGGAACAAAATTTTGTTTATAGAAATTGTTATTGAAGTGAAAATAAGTCATGTTAGTTATAAGTCTAATGATTTTTATAAGAGTGTCAGAAGGAAAAGGTAAGCTGATGTTAGATTTTTTTAAAAAGTGTTTAAGGAGTAAATTCAAGCAATTTTAATGGGGGCATTAGTATATAATGATATTATATCTAAGCTGTGTATAGTTTTGTTATGTATATTAATGTTTTTTTTATTTTGTTGAGTAAATCTCCGGAGTTCTTTATGTTGCAGGTGCTGATAGTGTCCAGTAGTGGAGTCAAAACGTTGTATATGGCACGTGCAATTTTGTATGTTGCACTACCGATGCCGGATATTATAGGGCGCATAGGGATATCTGGTTTGTGAGTTTTCGGGAGGCCATATAGTGACGGAACATTGGGGTGGTATTCAATGTATGAAATCCAATTATCGTTTTTTATAAGATTGGTTAAAATTCTCAATACGCCTTTTACGGTTTTTCTGAACTAGAACAGCGTCACACTTGGCACATGAAACATTTTCAAATATTTTGTATTGGTATTTTTTGTTTCTTAATCTCATTCATCCAGAAGAAGTCTCAAAATAAAGACGGAACACTTATGCCTGAAGAGTCCTAGAGTGGATGAAACGCGGAATATTCAGTGTAGCTTAATCGCCATATATATTTTATAACTTACTATATATATATATATATATATATATATATATATAATCCAACTATTATCATTTTAAAAAAAGATGGAATCGCCCCATCGCCAGAGACAAGATTCAAGCAAGGGCGTATGGTCCACAGAGTTATATAATTATATAAATATATAGATAAATCACTCCTATAAACATCCGACCACCTTTACTAGTGACCTCACCTTGAAATTGGATGTGGGCGGACTTATTTAGATAGTATTCAAATATATAAGTAAATAACAGAAAGTTTTTAAATAACTAGACATCATATACGCACACTCACACAGAAATATATATTGGTAATGTCTAGCGTTTTTATTAAAGTGGCATCAAATATAAAACTCTGTTTAGTACCACTGCAGCGTGTGGCCTACATGATCTATACAAACACGAATCTATCAAAGCACTGGATCTCCTTACCGAATATGATCTCGTGCATTGCATTATATTAATATTCATAATGAAATAACAAAAAAAAAAAGAAAAAGAAATAAAATAGAATTATAACTTCATTATAGACAATTTCTGTTTCTGTATGAAGTTTGAATGTCAATACAAGATGCAATAAATCAAATTTATGCATTCAATGGAATACCTTTCATTCTACAAATAAATTACATATAGGATTAAAACGTTTCGATTGGCGCACGTGTTCTATAACCGGAAACACGTGTGACAGTATATTATAATTTAACAATATTCATCGTAATATTATATACATATTTTCCATAAATTTTCCAAAAATTATAGATGGCATTAAAACGCACCTCTTTATATTGGCGCACATCTTATATAAATTGAAACACATGTGTCTGTGGATTATAATTTAACAACATTCATCGTAAAATTATATATATATATTAAATGACGTAAAATTATATATATATATATTAAATGACTTACTGACTAGATGGTTTTTTAAGGAATGATAAAAAGTAATTTTTTGTATAGTTTCAAATGTTAAAAACTTCAAAGACTATAGCGGACGAATGTTTATTTAAATAATCGTTTGGACAGGTTAATTTCGGCCACCGATTCCGTAGTCAAGGGGGTAGGACTGCCGACTGTCATCACGACGGTTCTAGGTTCGATCCTCGGCTTGGGAGAGGTGTTAGTCTAGCGGCACTGATGAGTTGTGATACAACGAAACAGGTCTGTATGTCGATGACTAAAAATATATTTTATAAAGCTCCCCTCTTTGGTAGAGCACTCTCGTAAATTATCTTACTCGCTACTTAATTTAGCTGAAATAATGCGAAGCTCGCGATTTGTTTACAAACAAACGTTTGAGCCCTCTACGAGTAGCGGACGAATGTTTATTTAAATAATCGTTTGGACAGGTTAATTTCGGCCACCGATTCCGTAGTCAAGGGGGTAGGACTGCCGACTGTCATCACGACGGTTCTAGGTTCGATCCTCGGCTTGGGAGAGGTGTTAGTCTAGCGGCACTGATGAGTTGTGATACAACGAAACAGGTCTGTATGTCGATGACTAAAAATATATTTTATAAAGCTCCCCTCTTTGGTAGAGCACTCTCGTAAATTATCTTACTCGCTACTTAATTTAGCTGAAATAATGCGAAGCTCGCGATTTGTTTACAAACAAACGTTTGAGCCCTCTACGAGTAGCGGACGAATGTTTATTTAAATAATCGTTTGGACAGGTTAATTTCGGCCACCGATTCCGTAGTCAAGGGGGTAGGACTGCCGACTGTCATCACGACGGTTCTAGGTTCGATCCTCGGCTTGGGAGAGGTGTTAGTCTAGCGGCACTGATGAGTTGTGATACAACGAAACAGGTCTGTATGTCGATGACTAAAAATATATTTTATAAAGCTCCCCTCTTTGGTAGAGCACTCTCGTAAATTATCTTACTCGCTACTTAATTTAGCTGAAATAATGCGAAGCTCGCGATTTGTTTACAAACAAACGTTTGAGCCCTCTACGAGTAGCGGACGAATGTTTATTTAAATAATCGTTTGGACAGGTTAATTTCGGCCACCGATTCCGTAGTCAAGGGGGTAGGACTGCCGACTGTCATCACGACGGTTCTAGGTTCGATCCTCGGCTTGGGAGAGGTGTTAGTCTAGCGGCACTGATGAGTTGTGATACAACGAAACAGGTCTGTATGTCGATGACTAAAAATATATTTTATAAAGCTCCCCTCTTTGGTAGAGCACTCTCGTAAATTATCTTACTCGCTACTTAATTTAGCTGAAATAATGCGAAGCTCGCGATTTGTTTACAAACAAACGTTTGAGCCCTCTACGAGTAGCGGACGAATGTTTATTTAAATAATCGTTTGGACAGGTTAATTTCGGCCACCGATTCCGTAGTCAAGGGGGTAGGACTGCCGACTGTCATCACGACGGTTCTAGGTTCGATCCTCGGCTTGGGAGAGGTGTTAGTCTAGCGGCACTGATGAGTTGTGATACAACGAAACAGGTCTGTATGTCGATGACTAAAAATATATTTTATAAAGCTCCCCTCTTTGGTAGAGCACTCTCGTAAATTATCTTACTCGCTACTTAATTTAGCTGAAATAATGCGAAGCTCGCGATTTGTTTACAAACAAACGTTTGAGCCCTCTACGAGTAGCGGACGAATGTTTATTTAAATAATCGTTTGGACAGGTTAATTTCGGCCACCGATTCCGTAGTCAAGGGGGTAGGACTGCCGACTGTCATCACGACGGTTCTAGGTTCGATCCTCGGCTTGGGAGAGGTGTTAGTCTAGCGGCACTGATGAGTTGTGATACAACGAAACAGGTCTGTATGTCGATGACTAAAAATATATTTTATATATATATATATATATATATATATATATATATATATATATGTATGTGTGTGTGTGTGTGTGTGTGTGTGTAATATAACTTTCCAATAAAAATGTTTAGATGGAATTAACACGGACTTCTTTAGATTGACGCAGTTTATATAAAAATTGAAACATGTGTTTGCTGATCATAATTTAATTATATTTATCGTAATATTATGTGTCTTCTCACGAAATTTTCGTGCGGTTTTTACGATAAACTTCTATAGAGATATATATTATGAACATACACATGGCAGAATATTTGGATGATTTATTTCAACTTTAATCAAAGATGGTAGAATGCAAGCGTAATATCCTCGATAATGTTACACGCTGTGTTATTTGTTTATACTTGTTACTTGAAATTTATATTAGGTTGGTGAAAAAATAATGTCGTTTTAGATATTATATACGTCAAAAAACGGCATTATTTTGGCACCAATTGATAGTAATAAAACAGAGAATAAAAATAGAGTATGTATTCTTGAGTTCGACAAGATGCTTGAAGAATATGAGAGGTTACTTAAATTAAAACCTTGTGAGAATAACATCCAACGGATCGGTATTCCAGCCAATGTTATCTTGAATCGATAGTGAACCCTTTCTACATATATAATACTTAAACTAAAAATCTTGCTTGTTTGCACATTGATTATTTTAAATTAAAAATAACGTGGTGGGATAATAATAGTAGGAGTAGAGTCACAACAGCGGAAGGGAGTAATCGGGTGCGGTAAATAAATAAATAACAAAAATAAAGAAGTAATGAGAAGTATTAGGAGCATAAGCAATGTAAGAGAAGATAAACAAAGCATTGACATAAGTAAATAAAAGCCTAGTTAACAAAGATAACGAAAATAGTGTATTGATTATTTGGATTATCTGACCTATTCTTATATATTGGGAATATACGACAGTATATAGAGATTATGCTAACTAGTATGAATAAACCCGGTGCAGCTACCGTGATTGAGGCTGCGGTTTAAAGGTTAGCTCCTTTGAGAAAACAGAATGCAGTTGTCGAATGATTGGATAGAAATGATTACGTGTGCGGAGGAGAGAACTGAGTCAAACCCTGGAAGCAAGAGAGACAACACGCTTTCTGAAAATGTAGAGATAAACTAAAGGAATGTCACCTAGATTATGCCGTCTCAAATAGAAGAACAAGTAAGGCAAATTTAATTTTAGCTTCTCATTTAGAAGTGACTAATTAGCCTCTCTGTTAATCTCCCCCCCCCTATGAACAAACTTTCTTACCCTAATAAAATATGTGAAACCTCTGAAATTCTCCATTGTGTTTTATGCATGAGTAGATTATCTTGAGTTGAACAGAAGATCAACGACCACAAGGGGTTACGGACCGTACATGGACACATGGCGATACACAGAATGAAAATCAGCGACCACACACGTATGTAAAAATACCTTTATTATTTAATTTGTTTCTTGATTGCTCCATGGCAAAACCTCACGAATGCATAAGTTCGCAATGGTTGGAAACGAGAAGTGCAAACGGTTCGTTTAGCAGTTTGTTTGTTTAAACTGGTTGTATGAAAGTGTTACTTATTGTTATCTTGTATTTTAGCCTTACATTGATCCGGTCGATGTAAACCTCGATCATCTTCTGGTTCATCTTGTCGAACTGTAGAATCTATATGTGGAACTGTGTTCGAAATTTCAAAGTGAACCTTTTATTTAATCCGCCTGATAAGATTTATCGTTTTTCAGCTATGAACAGGTAGAAGTTTTAAGTAATTTTTATTATATTTTTGTGTTTACTGTACCGACGATTTAATTTAAAACATCTAAGAAGCTGTCACTTAGAAATTAGTATAACTTAACTCTTTATCTGTTGTGCCACGATTCCACGTGAAAGAAAATGCAATCAGTAGCTGTAGTTGTTAAAAACAATAAATATACACACCACTGTATGCTGCATACATTTTAACCTAACAGATCGCGGATCATCTACCTCATATGTAAATACATTAATTTTTTTCTGTCTATTAACATAACCAATAGATCAAGTTTGAACATATGTCTACCTAAACAATGCAAACACAACATATTTCAGCAACGGAACTAGTCACACCATGAATTCTACCTGGCTCTTTTCTTCTTTATTTCTGTCCTTATTTCTAACTAATTTGCCTTTATTTATAGAAATATGACAATTTAATAAGTTAGTAAAGGACGTAAACTTAATAATATAACAACTTCTTGCTATCTTCTTAAATACTAACATAACATAATAGGGATAAACTAGCGGTGACATAATAGCATATAGGTACGCTCTCACCATTATATATTCGTCTTTTTCATATGTTGTTTTGACACTGTTTTTATTCCCTAAACTGCTGAGTTATTTCCGATACTCATTAGGTTTCTTTCTTTTTTTTACTGTCTAACAGATTAGTCTTGGCATCACTTACATATTTAGTTTTATTAATTCAGATAAGCATATTTATAAATAGATACTAAACTATATTTTAGTATGCTATATATTATATGGTATAAACAAAGTAGTACTTAACTATGCACCCAGCTGATACTATAATGCTTTGTTTGTAGCACCTAATTATAACAACAGTGTATAAATATCAACCAGGTCGGTTAAGTAGTTTCCGAGAAATCTTCCAAAGTAAATGTGGTATTCGTGAGATTAATCTACATTGATACCTGATAATACATCGAACGGACACCATACTATTTAGTGTCTTGCACCTTATTATAAGACGGGGCAGAAAAAAAATTCAGCCAAACTAACCCAGCAGTTTCCCAGAGAACATGGAACGGACAAACAAAGAGTTGGGTATGTTTTATTTTTGATATTTATTATATGTATCTCTAGAAACTATTATTTTATGCTTACGCAATTTTCAGTATAAGGAATTATAAATATAGTCATTTGAACGATTCAATCCTAGTTGCAATGTCAATTCTGAAATCTGCTATTAAACTCCCTGGCCATAATCAGTTTATATGGAAAAGAAAAGAATTTATAGCCGATATTATGCCCAAATAGCCGACATATGTAGAAAGCTTAGTCATATAGTATTCAACAGCAGCGGCCGGACCACTATTTTACTTATAAATCCAGGGTTTATTACCCATTTCCCCATACAATCAGTTCTTGTTTAAAACAATATATTTGTATTTATTGATCTTACCTTTACGATTCTCCTCCTCTTTATGTCTGGTGCTACCAGATCAGGCTGCCTATTGGCTTTCTGAGACGATATGCACCTACATCGATTTCTGTTTTCGTTTTCTATTCTCTTTTGTAAAACTTAATTATGTTCTACAAAAATAAAAACAAAATCAACAGCCCCTCTCCCTTCTCCCCTCGTCCTGGATATGATCTTAAACTATATCCGATGGTGAGGCCCCACCTTGCGGACTTTGGGGAGTGTGGAGCCACCCTTTAATTGCCATTGTTCCCAGGTCCACTCTGACCCGGAGTGGTAGTACCTGTTAGGGTCCCAACTATGGGTTAAATAGAATTTGACGTAAAAAAATATACTCCATTAAAAATCGTTCCTTAAAATAACTAGATTCGGCAATAAATAACCTGAAAAAGGTTGATAAGCCGTAAAACAAAAACAACCAACCAACCTCCTCTTTATGTATAATCTATTTGAAAAATATATAACGTGAAAGTTCCTAGACAAACTGATTGGGATACGTATATAGGAAACGCTGCCAAGTCCGCTACTAAAAAGGTGTGTGCACTCTACTAGGCTATCTTTATTCAACAATTTTAACTTAAAGAGACATTTTCTCGGAAACAATTTAGTAAATATTTTTAAAAGCTATTTTCAAATACGCCGCCCATCATTATTTATATACTGAATTTTCTCACCGTAATATTCTCTCTATAGTACTAAAATATTCTCGTCCTGTTATTTTTACATTGGAAGGTGGAGATGAGCGGATTTGTAATAACAGTAAAAAACAAGAGTTAGAGAATTGAGTTAATTAATAAATAACTAATTTGTCAGCTCGTGACCAGTCGTCTATATAGTCGGTTATCAAGACAATAAGGATTTTGATTGGATAACGTACGGTTTTATTCAACAGAATTAAGGAGGTAATGGTGGCTCAGTGGTTAATGACACGGACTTAAAACCTAGTTGTACCAGGTTTGAATCCAGTTTGTCCCACAGAAGCACATATACCTAGAGATGTTGGAAATATTTTCAAGTCTCTCACGTAAGTACCCTATGTCTTTATAGAAAGAATTCTAACTAAAAAGATATCGGAAAAAGAAATGTCAACAAAATTATTTGATTCATACGAAATTAACAGATAATACACAATAAAAATACGTAAATAGCAGTATTTGAAACGGTCAAACAGTGTTTTTACTTTTCTCGCAACTCATCTTTAATCGAATTAGAACACAGGCATTAACTTCAATCTCTAATATTCTGAATGTAATGTATAAAAGTAGCTATTCGTTTGCCTTAATAATAGGTTTAAGGTGTTTAATATACAATGTATCAAGGTTGATCCAACGTGTCACATGTAGTCCTGTATAGAATAACGTTAATTACAAAGTGTTAGATATGCTAATGGACGATAAAATTGCACGTAAAGATAAAATAATATACATGTTATAAATAGTTTCTTTTTGCAAACAAAATTATTTTAGCTAATAAAGACTGAAAAAAGTTGCAGCACATCGAAACGCTGATTGGTCTAACAAGATGTCATTAGAGAGGTTAATTTATAACAGGTAACTATTAAGTTACGCAGTTGAAGGCAGTGTCAGTGACATGTAAAGGGGTATTGCCAGTAAGATGTAAGGGGATACTATCTCAGATCATGTCTAATAGGAGATTGTGGGGAGTTGAGTAGCGAGATGTCTGTTAATATTACATTTAAACTTCTGCATCGCAGTCAGTATAATCGGATCAGGAAATAAGGAAAAGTCCAAAGTCTAGCAATCCAACGGAGGAAACTTTTAGAGTAGAAGGCTTTTCGGCATCTACAAGCTTCAACAGTAAATGGCTTCGATTTTGCTGCTTATCGGCTTGGACACGACTATATCCGTCGAGGGAGTACAACTACTATGAGTCCATCAGCGCACATTCCATTAAAATACTTTTATTATGTCTAAAGTTTCCCTTTATTGTACATAGTCCCCAAAAGTCTCCAATTTAATAGATGTTGCACCGTAAAACACGCCTAAACACTAACGCTGTTGTTTCAATGTTGAATCCATGTGTTTGTTTTACAAGTACTTCAATGGAATGTGTTTCGACAAACTCGCAACACTAGCGACTCTTGACGTAAATACCAATGACTAGTCCGTGAAACAAAATAATCACACATATTTACTGCAAAGGTGTCGATGAAGAGGTGTAATAAAGTCTTTCTGCGAAATGATACACTTTGAAATTGCTAAATAACATGCAAAAGTTTAAATATAATATGAAAAAACATCTCGTTGCTCAACTTCCTATTAAGACTGTCCTGCAGGTACAGTCCCTATTTCACAAGAGCTTTCTTACGTCTCGCTAGCAATATGCCTTGTTTGGAGTGAACACGAATAAAAAGTAGGATTGAAACCACTATCTTCCGACAATACTGATCTGGAACCACACAGATTCAACGCCTCTATCCACCACGCCACGGACCCGAAAGGGGGATCAAGGTTGTTTTATTTTATCTTATAAATCCAATTTTTTTGTTCTTATCTGCTCTTCCATCGTCAGGTTCGGACCGACTTGTATTATATTGTGGTTTACAAGTGTATTAAGGAAAGGTACAAGGATATAGAAGAGAATAGTGGTAGTTGCAGGTATCAGTAAGATCTCATTCCCCAAGGTACAATATTCGGTGAGATCTCGCTCCACCGTACCAGCCTTAGGAACTGATCATATAGGATCTGGATGAGTCCATTATGGGATGAGATCCGGCCTCAAAACACTATTGCATATTCCTGAACATTCTAGAACCTTCTAAACATTTTACCATGGTAAACCGTCATAAAATTTTTGTAGAAATCTAATGAATTTGATATGTGTTGTAAACTTTTGCGGTGCTAATTATTGATTTTTCTTTTCGCGTTGTGTTAAATTGTTATTTTTCCCACTGTTCTTATTTTAGTTTCAATACATTTTCCATGTTTATAAAAAGTTTCATTACTATTTGGAAGCTAGAAATACAAAAAGTGACAGTTTCAAATGTGTATTGTAAACTTTTGCGGAGCACTGTATATATATATATATATATATATATATATATATATATATATATATATATAAAACTCCTGCTGATAATTCAATTCTTAAATAATAACTTGTAAATGTCAGTTGATCTCTTTTTTGCTTAAAATTTTTGGCGCCTTTAACGTTATCTTGTCTTGGTCATTTTGACATTGATTTTTTCTATCTTAAAATTATTCCAATCACAATGCAACTTTTTTCCCTCCCTTCTTTTTCATTCTTCTTCAGCCATTCAATCTTGCCTCGACAGCCGAGCTGTATATTTGTTCCATTTCTTTTTTACGCACATTTTATCTTTCTTTTAATAATATATTGGAATTCTTTCCCATTTCCTTGTACCTATTTGTGAATTATTCCACGGATTTCTGCCTTTTGGATTACTTTTGATCATCTTCTAATTACGTGGTTCCCTTGGATTTTACTTGTGCGAATGGAAATTTAACTAACCTTCTTGGATTCTGCATCTTTGAATTTTACCGTCATTGGAAATTTTACCCTTCACCAGACTTTCCATTCACGTGAAATCACTTTTTATTCATTCTATTCCCTCTGCTTCACTTTCTGTTATCAAGTAAGATCTATGACTTAGTTGTAGTTTCATTTAATACTTTTGCAAGCAAAATCCGATCCCGCATTTTGCTAAATCCTACCCTTTGATGAGAAGGAAAGTATTTCTTCGAAACTCCGCGGATTAAGGACTATCCATGTATTTAGTGTTTCCCTTTTAAAATTAAATATGTTTTAACTCTTTTTAAGGTGTTTAACATGTTTTATTAACTACTTGTTCTTATTATAAGCTCTATCTCCTATTTAGTTTTATCGAGCTTTTACAAACCGGTTGAGATTACTTTATAAATATTAATTCTTTAATATTTATAATTTACTTTAGTTTTGCCATCTTGGATTATTTTGGTAAACTTAATTGTAATTCTTATTTTATATATATATATATATATATATATATATATATATATATATATTATTGGAATAATTGAATTATTTGCATATTTATTATTTGCGCACTGTTATCCTCATCTTCATAGTTCTTGTTGTTTCTCCACGTTTCGGCAAACTATTCTACTAGCCTTTAATATATATATATATATATATATATATATATATATATATATATATATATATATATATATATAACGGTACTGATCCGATAATGGAAAACCAGATAAGAACGAAAAACTTGGATTTATAAAATCCAACCTTAATCGAACTTTGGAGGCCGTGGAGCAGTGATGGGAAGGTTGAATCTCTACGGTTCTAGGTGAGCATTGTCTGAAGATAGCGGTTTTAATCTTACCCAAAGAACACCAGAAAATTAGTTGGCTAAAACGTGGTAAGACAACAACTATGGAAGACAACAGTTACTGAGAATACAGTTAAGAAACTCAGTATTCCTATCTCATCGCGGTTAACCACCTGAAGAAGGCCAAAGGAATAGTTGGCCGAAATGTAGTGAAAAAACCCCAATAACTATTAAGATGGGGATAAGAGTCCACAGATAAATAAATAAATATACAAATTACTCATCCCAAACGATTTCAATAAAAATAATAAAATATTAAAATTTTGTTTCAAGTGTTTAGACGAGCGAACTTTGCATAGTAATAATGAGTTGGCCAAATCAACTTGCTCGCCATATTTTACATATTTGGAAACTCTTCTTGGACACTTCATAAGCACTTAATGTCTCATTATACACACTTTTAGACACCTAGATATTACTCGTATGCAGCCTACGTCGCAAAGGAGAACAAGGCAAACATAACTCGAACTCACTTTTTCGTGCAAAAACAACATTTATTTCGTTACGGCTAAGACGTCACCTACGTGATCGTTTTCTCTAACGTGCTCTTTCCTTACTGTGACATCATTTTGCTCACGACTCAGCATGTGCATATAGCCGTCCGCGCTAAGTAACAGTAAGTCTTTTACGTCAAAAAAGGTTAATCTTGCATTAAACTCTGCACGATAAATATAACAATAGATCACCCATGAGATACAAGAGAAAAAGATAATTTATTTTGATTTATTGATATCAGACCCGCTGGGACAAAGATTTCGTAGGCCATGAATTTGATCCTCGTAATTTATCGAATAACCTTTAATTTAGAACCAAATGACAAGTAGCAAACAATGATACATATATTAGTTCCGAGCGCTCTATAGGGATGCCCATCACTTAATGTCATTTCGATATATAATGACTTTAACATATTATCTATCAGCGTTGTCGCTATTACCCACATATTTACGTATTTACTTACATATCTATAAACATACGTAAAAGACGAGGATAAAGATGCTTAACAAACATATTCTTCACAAAGGTTCATGAAAAATCCAGTCAGATCGGCCCAATAGTCCGCGAAATCTTCCAGAGTAAATGCTGTATTATGGTGAATAATGCCTATTAAGTCCTAATTGGGTATCAAAGAAATACCATAATGTTTAGTTCGTTACACCTTGTAATAAAAAGTTCTATACACAATTTCATTCAAATTGTCCTCGTAGTTTCTGAGAAAACGTGGAACGGACAGAGAGAGAGAGTCGGACCAAAAGTAATATAATACAGATATGTTTTTATTCCATTTTCACCCCAAACAAGGCACAGTGCTACTTTGATGTAGGGGGCTACTATCGGGATTATAAGTTGCAGGGTTGCTATGTAGGGAGTTGAGAAGCAAGATATCTGTTCACATTATACTTGAACCTCTGCATGTCAGTACAGTTGAGAAAATAGGAACCCGGAAGAGCGTTCCAAAGTCTAGCAGTTCTGGGAAGGAAACTTTTAGAGTGGAAGGCTTTCTAACATCTAGGAATCTCTACTGTGCAGGGGTGGGATTTTGCTGCTTGTCGGGTTTGCCAAGGGTATTTACGCCGAGTGGATAATAGGGCTTGTAGTTCGTCGGAGCATCCACCATTAAAATATTTTAGAAAAGGCAGAGGGATGCAACATTTCGTTGATGAGACAGAGACTGAAGCCTACATAACAGTTCAGGACCTATCAGGTTGGCGACTCTCTTTTGAACCCTGTCCAGGAGTGAAAGACTAGTAGCGGGTGCGTCAGCCCAAATGTGACAACAATACTCCATACATGAGCGAATTGTGGCCTTGTAGAGGTATAGGATATTTTCAGGCGTTAGTAACTTTCTAGCACGAGAGAGAGAGAGAGAGAGAGAGAGAGAGAGAGAGAGAGAGAGAGAGAGAGAGAGAGAGAACGAACGAACGAACCCACCCACCCACTTCCCTCGCAGCAGCCTCGCAATGCTCTTAATGTATCTGTTCCAATTCATGTTCCTATGTTTTTATTTTTAATATTTATACCTCTACACCAGTGGTTCTCAATCTTTTTTTACTCATGGACCCCTTTTCCCTTCTTTTTATCTTGGTGAACCCCTTCATAACAATTGGTCATAAGACAATCTTCTATTTCTCACTAATTTAAATTTTGAGGTTTTAATAATCTAAGAAATATGATATAATTAAGCTTTATGTTTAAATGAAAATTAATTTAATGCAAATAAAGTATTCTACAACAACTATAATAATTATGATAATTTTGTTATAGTTTGCCTGTGGACCCCCAGAAATATTCCATGGACCCCGGTTGAGAACCACTGCTCTAGACACTAGTATTTCATAGTTATGCAATGTTCAGTAGTTCAGTATAGGAAGTTATAATTACTGAAGGACTCTAGAGTAACAAAGTCTTCTCTGCAATCTGGTTTAAAAATGCCAGGCTATTATCAGTTAACAATAAAAGGATTTATGGCCAATATTATGTTAAATTAGCTGACATATACGGCAAGCGTAGTCATAGAGTATTCAAGAGAACACCCCTTTAAAGGATTCACTTATACTAGTATTCTGAATGAGTTACTAAACTATAACGCATGGTCTAAATCCTGACAAGCAAGTGCTTTTGAGCGGTTCGTTGGTTTGAAAAAATGATTCCGCGAATACGACATGTTAAAAATAATATTTAAAACAGACGGGGTTACGCAATAATAACATTCTATCTGACACTTGACAGTGATATTTTCATAAGTCCTATGCAGAAGATATATATATATATATATATATATATGTATATATGTATGTATATCTATCTATATCTATATATATATATGCACATACACACACACACATATATATATATATGTATATATATATATATATATATATATATATATATATATAATATCTGGGTAGTTTTGTGTTTATATCCATTAGAAGCGTTGAGTGAAATTTAAAAATAAAAGTAAGATACGTATTGAACACGTTTGAAGCCAAATAACTGCAACGCGAAATTTTAAAAAAATGAACAAGTGTTTATTTTTAAGAACTATATTTCGGAGATATACTCCTTTGTCAATCTAGATATATATATTATTTTTTTCCACGTAACGTCTTTTTCTTAACGCTAAAAAAATGTAAATTTTGAAGTCAAATGAAAAAACTCACACCTTTCAATCAAGTTCTTTTTGTAACAACGTAAAATTCTCTTTTTGAGAAAAAACACAATGGATAGAAACTAAACAAGATTTCATATTTTAATAAAAAAAAAAAACATGGCTGTTCTGTATCAAACAGATTACCCGTTAAACAATCTTCTTTTTTTGTTTTTATATTTAAAAAACGCAACACTTCAGAATCTTGAAGAGTTCAGTGAAACTTTAAGAGTTGATCCCTAGTCCTTAAAACGTTTAGCAGTACCGACTCTGTGAATGATTCAGTGCTAGTTATTTTGAGACACTATCTTGCTCGGTCGAATATTTCATCGCAAAGTCGATGTTATTGAGGTGGGTCATTTGAATACCACATTGTTAGTTCTAATTCGCGATCGTTAGTTCTTGTGGCTCTAGAGAATGATTCGAACAAACGAGGTCAGTTAGAAAAGAATGTATTGTACAAGCAAGTGATTACAAAGAAAAGGTTAGCATTGTCACATGTTAGTTAGACAGTCTGTAGTCTAGCGTTGGATAGCGATAATTGTTTATGAGACTCGTTTTGTTTTAACTGAAAAAAAGGGCGTAAAGTACAAGTGCATAGGTAAATCTCGATAATACAAACTATACCATAAAATAAGGAGAAACCTTTTAATCGTAAGCTAATGTAATATTTAATATTTGTATCCATTGGTGAACGGGTATCCTACTAGTATATATATATATATATATATATATATATATATATATATATATATATAAATTTATAAAATATATATGGCGATTAAGCTACACTGAATATTCTGCGTTTCATTCACTATAGGATTCGTCAGGCTTATGCGGATCCTATAGTGGATGAAACGCAGAATATTCAGTGTAGCTTAATTGCCATATATATTTTATAAATTACTAACTAGCTCTACCTACGTATTGAGCACTTTTGAAGTAAATACTTAAAGTTTACGCATAAATCTATACTTTCGTATATTAAATTTATGTGAGTAAATGAAGTAGTTATATATATATATATATATACTCCTATAGATTTGGGTTATTTGTGTATTGATATTTATATCAAAAACCCTTTTGTCTATTTACAAAGAAAATACAACATTGTTATATATGGGTCGTGGAATTGATTTCATCTGCAAAGGATCGAGCTAATTTGCATGTTCTTTTAGACATTCATTTTAATTAATTCCCTATTAGTTCTTTCGGGGTTCTTATGGGACGATCATCTTTAGTTAACTATAACGTGTAATAATATTAATGCAGATATTCTACATGATTTATACTTTCATAAACGGTTATAGTAAACACAAACCTCCTTTTGTATATATTTATGCATATATATATATATATATATATATATATATATATATATATATGTTTAAAAAAAATTGCTTACCAAACGCCTCTGTTAGTTTTTGGTCTACAGATATGAAACTTAATATCTAGAGTTTTCGAACCTGTGTGAAACTTTATATTTAGGTTTTAGCTGAGGAAAATAGGTGCAAAGGTGTGAAAATTAAAGAAATTGCCAGCTTACGGCCGAACGAAGGTATTACAAATACGCATGCGTAGTGTAATAGCTATTGGTTCATGTTTAAATTTTTAGCCTTGCAGCAAACTTTCTTCATAGCTGAGACATTAACGTCAAAGACAAAAAGTAAATCGTAAAATAAGAGTTTTGGTTTCACTTTTCGGTGTTGGCGCACGAGTCATTTAAAAAAAAACTTTTTGAATCATTACTATGTATTGGGTCTAATATAATATAACAATAAATATGAAATCTGCATTTATCAAAATATCATATTTAAGCGTATTTTACGATCGGGCAATGCCGGGCGGCTTGTTAAGCCCCCCTTTTCTAGCCATATCATTCAATAGACAAATTATTTAATTTTCTAACTTCTTTTGGTTTTGTAAATGTTCTGAACAGGAAGACAGCCTTTTCATTTAGGATATCAGTACTTGCATTTCACTCTGTAACAAAAGTACATGTTTGTCTTGCAAATATCGCACACCATTTCAATGAATGCAGCGTTTCCAGAACGAGAAATACTCAAAGGCTTAATTCTTTATGTTTATTTTAGTAATGACATTTTAAAAATCTTTTTTCTTCCCTACCGCCTCATTCTATGATGTGCTTTAAAACGTGAAGGGGAAACCGTTTTACGACTAGTTATTTTTTTAATATACTTCATGAATGCGTTTTTAAAGAAAACAGAAAGTACAACGTTTGAGCTATACATAAAGACACACACACACACACACACACGGGCACACACACACAGGCGCACACACATACACACATGCACACACATACACACACACACACACACACACACACATATATATATATATATAGTAAATTATGAAAAAAAAATATATATGGAAATTAAGCGACACAGAATATTCCGCGTTTCAGTTCAGTGAGAATTCGTCACGACGAATTCTCACGAGAATGAAACGTGGAATATAATGTAGCTTAATTGCCATATATATTTTCATAACTTACTATCTAGCTCCACCTATGTATTGAGCACTCTTGAAGTAAATACTTAAAATTTTACTCATGAAAGTATATCTTCGTATATTAGTTTATGCAATTAAATGAAGTAAGCATATATATATATATATATATATATATATATATATATATATATATATATATATATACTAGTAGGGAGACCTGAGGATTCCCGGGATCGAATGAGGATAAACGAATGTTCTAGAGTTTTAACACTTTTATTCTCATCGAAATTAAGACATAATATTCGAAACTAATTGTTAGTGAACGATATAGTCCTCTTTAATTGGATGAATTTTAATCAGCTAAGTCTTGATTGATGTTGGATTCTTACTTTGCGATTGACTAGAGATACAGGATAAGTGGAGTGTTTGTTTCTACATAGTTCATCGCCATATACCGTAATTGTTATGCAGCTTCCACGGTTATGTTATTTACTTTCAAATACGCTCATCAAGAGAAAAACAAAATATGTTCCTTACTAAATTCAATTTATTTTACATTGAAAACAAATACAATTCGTTATTAAAAGGACATTTTCTTGCGTGCTGAGAAGCTCTTGTATATTCGGCTCTCACTTCTGTGGACGACCGTGGCTGGCGGCAGTTTGGGATAAAAAACACTATCAAATACAATCTATGGAATCTATGGATCTTGGACGGGATAAAACGTAATATAAGCGATTACTAAAAAGTTTTGTAGGACGTAAGTCAAAATCATAATGGAAACGCGCGATTGTCCCAGATTGCAAGTGTAACGTCACACATAAGCATGACCCTATCATGTCTCTAAACAAAACGACACACACACACACACACACACACACACACACACACACACACACACACACACACACACACACACACACACACATATATATAATTCAAACACTAATGTGTTTGAATATATGGTTAAGAGGCAGTTTTAGTAATTTAGAACTGCTTCACTGCTTCATTAATTTTCTGACCAAATTTCAAACATTTATTACAGTTTATATATCACCTTCTTAATTTTATTGTGAACAAAAACTATTTTCAATTTTCGTTCAGTAAAACAAAAGTTATGATGAATTTCATGTGTTTAAAATGGTAAAAACTGTAAGGAAGTGAGCGACATGTTTTATGACTTGTTTTCAGAGCAACTAAGTCGCTTCAGCGATTACTGTTGCTACTAATTCGAAAAGAGAAGTAAAAAATGAAACAGAGAGAAATAAAGCATGAAAGAGGGATAATTGGGTGGAATTTGATTGAAAGCAAACGAATGCAGTGCATAGTTATTAGATATGTGTTTATAGGGGCAAAAAATAAGACTGAAATTAAACAGAAAACAAGTGAATTTATTGGAAGCCTGGAAAAATCATGGATTGCAACATAAAATGCGAGCGTGAAAAGTAATATGGTTAAGCTTAAGCATTGCAAAGTAACAGACTTGTTGTTAAAACTGGAAAGAAAAAGGATATTACAACATTCAGATTTTTTTAAAAATTCACTTTATATAATATATAAATGTATTATATATATATATAATCAATTCTTAATGCTACAATATTTTAATTTATAAATTCATATTTTTACTAGAATATCTTATCCTATTCTTTTCCAATTTTAACAACTTTTCCAGTTTTAACAACTTAACCTTTACTTGTCTATGTTTAAGCTTAACCATATTACTTCTCATGCTCGCATTTTTCTATTGTAATATATATATATATATATATATATATATATATATATCAGAATAATAAGATGAATTATATCACAGATTAACAAACTTTGTGAAATCACGTCATACACAATATTTTGAGAAGGTAATATTTTATATAAGACACACCTAACCAAATGAAATTGCCCAACATACTGGATAGAGCAAATTTAATATTTACAGTTTTTTTCATATTTAAATTTAATCCAGAAAAATATAACTTAACAAAATATTATTTGAACAAAGAATACAATATTCAAAGCAATTCCTTTAATCTATGAATTTTCGATGTTGACTTACCTCCTAAGAGGAAAGTCATTAGCTAAATAATTAATATAAGTTTCCTATTCAGCACATACATAGAAAATATAATGAAGATGAAATCTTTTAAAGGGAAGGAAAGTAAAGGTTGAAACACAAAAAAAAAAAGGCTATGAGATTTTGGTATCCAAATAGAATAGCAATCCCTGAATAGAATGGGACGATGTTATTAGGTTTACAATTGGTTGAACATTTCTCCATTGAAGGTGAATTCAAATTCTTGTAAATAGATTATCCAGATTAACAGGTAATAATCCTTAAGGAATGGAGAATTTTAGATCTATTCTGCCTCATTTTTTAGGGGCGCAAGAACCGTAAAAAGACGTTCTCTTTTATAAAGTTAAATCAAACTGTTCAAAATGAATATTCCAATTAGTTAAAATAAATAAATAGATATCCAGATTAACAGGTAATAATCCTTAAGGAATGGAGAATTTTAGATCTATTCTGCCTCATTTTTTAGGGGCGCAAGAACCGTAAAAAGACGTTCTCTTTTATAAAGTAAAATCAAACTGTTCAAAATGAATATTCCAATTAGTTAAAATATCCATGATACAATCACGATAATTGGAATTTAAAACAAATTAAATCTGTAATTTTAAGAGTGGAATTTAAAATAAAGATAAAAGATAGAAACTTTAAAAATAAACGGTAAGTTAAAACTAAAAACTCTTGGACAAAGTTTTCGAGTATCTGATTAAATGAACAGAAAAAACATCGTCCCATTTTATTCAAGGATTACTATTCCATTCAGATACCAAAATCTCATATGCTTTTTTTTCGTTCTCTATATCCATTAAAAGACTTAATCTTTAATATGTATGTGCTGAATAGCAAAATTATATCTAACTAGATTTAATATTTTGCCAATGATTTTGGTACTTCTATAGTTTATCACCGAAAATGAATAGGAAAATTATATTTAATATTTTGCTAATGACTTTCCTTTGAAGAGATAATTCTACATCGAAAGTCCACGGATTAAAGGAATTACTCTGAATATTGTATTCTTTGTTTAAATAATAATTGTTTGTTTTTAAAATTATATTTTTCTGAATGGAATTTAAATGTAAAAACCGTAAATATATATATATCTGTGTAAAACTATATACATGCAACTTCGTGTGTGTATGTGTGTGTGAATTCATTCCTGATAGACTCTGAAACGGCTTAACAGATTTTCTTTAAAATTTATAGGACTTTGGTGTCATGTCTCAAAATACCCCCGATAATTAACGGTAATCGATAATCGAAATCGTTATTTTAATTTATCTATCATCGGTAGAGCCATTTTTTCCATGTCGCCGCTTACCAACAATTGTAGAACAACGGGCCGTGAAAATTCTATCATGGTTAAGTTGATAGCTTGTTTTTTTTGCATGACGTGGGCTGTAGGTTCAAAGTCTGCCCGTAAATTTCTTATTTTTTTCACATTAACCGCAAAAAATTTTATAAGACTTGAAAATTTACGTGTTTTTATTTTAATTTTTTTTTGCATGAAGTGGTCAATAGGATCAAACCCTGCACGTAAATTTCTGATTTAAAAAATGTTTCGTTAACTGGAAAGAAGTTTATATAAAATAACTTTATGAAAGAAACAGTAGGTTATCTAAAGTGCAATGTAGAATAACATATTTTTTTAAACTAAGTAACTGCATAGGGGCACATGAAGCTTCCTGCCGGGCGATTGCACGGATTTCGATGACAATAAAAGTATAGGAGTGTGAAATATTCGTGGTCATCATTCAATCTCGGGCAACGTCGCATTTCCCTGCTAGTATATATATATATATATATATATATATATATATATATATATATATATATATATATATAAGAAAACTCAGTTGTTTTATAATTATCTATGTGACGTCAGTTTGTTTTGGTTGTTTTGTTTCACAGGATACCAACTCTTTTATAAGTAATTTATGTTGAATCTAGTAGTTTTTAAAATAAAAATGTGTGGTTGTTTCTTTTAGAGGAAAAGTGTTGTTTTTGATTTCGACTTTGCAGAGCATTGTTGAGTTTTGCAAGTAGAAAAGAAAAGCAAAACAAAACAAAATCAATGTTTATTTTCTATTTTTCGTCAGGAAGCAAATATGCTGAGACAGACATATGGTCGTACCATACATTAGCAAGCATATGATGCTGATTATGTGCATATGTCGGGAAGCATGTGCATATGATAGCATTTACGAGCGTCAGACATTCTCCCACGCAAGCCGAAATCGGTCAATGGTGACATCTTCCAGCATCGAGCATGTGGGCAGTAATTGAAATGAACGAGAACGAAGCATAAAGAAGAAAAAGACAAACAATGAAACCTCGAAATAACAAAACACAAAGGAAAACTTGTGAACTCTTGTGCACAGAATTATTTACCCTGACGGGCGGAGGCACCTGACATTTGCTCTTGAAACTTGTTTATCTATATTTGATAAGCGCTGTTTGTTTTCATTTTCCTTTTGTCCAACTTGCACTTTTTGATCAGTTTTTAATGGTTTTTGACATTTACAAATGCGCTTTGTCATTCGTGGTTAACAAATACTTTAGCTAAGTCTTTGACCACAAAAATGTGCACATCTGTTAAGCCGTCTGAGTCTTATTCTTTGCTACGATTTCACTTACATTTCTTTTTAATGATTTAGTTGTTTGCATTCGTCGCCTTATCCGGTTTGGTGGCCGTGCCACTAAAGGATTTTTCAGCCATAACAAAGTTAACGCGCCAGTTCGAGTCAAAGAGTGCACTTTACTACATAGACACATGCACATACAACAGTTGATACAAGCACAAACAACTCTCTAAGACATACACGTACATATATATATATATGTATGTATATATATATATATATATGTATATATATATATATATATATATATATATGATTAAATAAAAAAGATGCGGTGTTTACCTGATATAATCAATGGTAAATTTCTAATCTAATATAAATACAGTATATTTTAATCCCAACCAAATAAAAAAGCTCAATACACACAATAGAGTATATATATAGTTGTTATATATATATTTATGTATATATATATATATATATATAGCAAGAAAAATGAGAAAGCTTTCACCTATGCATACACATCTATCTATCAATCTCTCTCTCTCTCTCTCTCTCTCTCTCTTTCTCTCTCTCTCTCTCTCTCTCTATATATATATATATATATACTCGAATCGAATCTTACAACTGACAGCAATTGTTACAATACACTAATGATTGCGTTAGCATGAAACACCAGTGACTGTTGGTAAAAATGAATGATTACTATTTAATTATAATTATCAAGGCTCTTTCAAGATATTTACGTATGGGCGCTCTCTGCATCTATACAACGTTCACGACTTCTACTTGTTCAAACACTCCTGATTATCTAATGTACTATCTCGAATACGGCGTTTAATAGTTCTTTATTCCCTTCATTCCCATATTAATTGTTTGGTGGCCCTGAGGTAGAGACTCACCAAATTGATTAAAGGTAGCTTCGTGGCTGGGTTCTAATCTCATGACCTACAGGAATTGTTACCTTACACTGATGATTGCGTAAGCATGAGTCACAAGTGTCTGTAGGTTAAAATGAATAATAATTATATATTCAGAATAAAATTTAGCAGTTTACAAGATCAAACGCAGGTGGCCATTATTGCGTAGATAGGGTGACAACATGATCATTTATGGTTGAAGTTGGGTAGGTCATACATTATTTTAGAGGACGGATTAATAGGAATTTATTCATATTAGATTTGAAGACGACGATGTCATAGTCAGTCAGTCGGGAAGCAGACACACGGCATTGTGTTCTAAAGAATCACTCCCTATAGAATTTTAAGAACCAATATGGTGTGAGGGAAGTTGATGGCAGTTGGTGCAGCCAAGGGAGTATTTTTTACAAACATTTTACATAGAGGAACTATACATGGGAGCTTAGCCGAGCACATACCATAAAAGTAATGATAGAGCAGAGACAGAATCGCAAGGTCAATTCTGTGAGAAAAAGGAAGTAGGAAGGCAAAATGGTCATTGCTCACCAAATTCCATAGACGATTTTGTACCCTGTCAAGGGAGGAAAGGGGACTCTTAGAAGCGTCACCCCAGCAGTGGCGGTAGTACTCTATGTTGGAATCTATTTGACTAATGCAGGTAGATTGTGTCAGGAGTGAGATACTTTCTGGAGTAGAAAAACGGTCCCATCATTTTTTCAGTGATTTTGGCAACGGGTCAGATGTAGGTCTTCCATTATAACTCAGGAATAAAGAACAATCACAAAAGTTTATCGAAGCAGTGTGACTCTTCAAAATGTGTGCCGTTCATTTTAACTGGGGTCAAATGGATACCAGAGCGCTGATGGTGAAAAGATAGAAGTTTTGTTTTGGATGCTTATTTCATTGCACCACTTGTTCAAGGCCGAAGGAGAGAGAATCAGAAAGATCTTGATCTTTGAGGCCTTAGATGTGCTGCTATAAATGGTGATATCATCTGCATAGATATCGGCGAATGAACGAAGAATGTGGTTTGGGAGATTGTTAATGGAGATGAGGAAGAGAGTTGGGCGCAGGATGAATCCTGAAGACACACCAGTATTCTGACCATCAACGACTACTTTAATAAACCTTTAGGAGAGAAATGATTTTATGATTGAGACGACACTTCTAGCTATGAACATTATATCATCTTATATATTTATTTCATTTACCTCCGTTCAATATGGTAAGGAATAAGGTGCAAGTATTTCTGTAGGGCGAACTAAATTCGAAGTTGGCACATCCAGGATTTCAGTCTGTGTCGTTAACAACTCACCAAGCGTCACCACCCCTATTATATTACATAATTCTATGTAGAAATTCACAAATAAACTATTTCGCTATATCACGACTCGTCAATGCAACTGAACTAGCACCCGCCATAAGCTAACATCGGAGCTACAATCATGTAATTTATTCTCGAATATTTTAACCACGGAACTACGAGCTGGACGCTGCTAGCAAGTATGATCTCAATGATTATGCATCAACATTTCAATTATCAAAATGTTCTGTTTGTTCATTCATAAAGACATTTGCATTGTGCTAATAGTAGTTGGCGATATCACTTAGCACAGTGTACAGCACAACAGGGAGACTATATAGTCATTCGTAGATAGACTGCATCATTTTTTTTCTTCTAAAAGTTCCATAAATATCAGCAAGAAACAAAGTTTTTATCAATATATGGATGGAAGCAAAAGATACCTACCCATATAACTTACATATGAGAAGAGAGATCGTGTTATTGAACTACGATTATAAAATGGAGTATTTCCTATGAAAATATTTCAAAATATATTTAGGTAAACATCGCATATAACACCTCTTATAACAAACTATACGTACGTGTCATAAATTGAATGGGATATTGATAAAATAGTAAAAACCTTCCAAATTTGTGCTTTTGTAGCGAAATTCTTACCATTAGACTTTCAACCGTAGCCTGAAACTGATACGCAGTGATTTAAACTACGCATAGATTTTAATATACCGTTTATAGGTTATTCACTCTGGTGTGACAGATAGCTATACAGACAAGGCTGAATTATTAAAATACAGAAGGTTTTGTGACTCAAAAGCAATTGTAAGTGTCAAAGGAACCCGATTCATTGGGCGGATAAAAAAACAAAACAATGGAAATTGCAAATGTCACGAGGCATAAAACTTCGTCAGCACCTTCAAAAGAGTTCTTGAAAACTCCAACAGTATGGTAAGAGAAGAAAAAGTAGGATATAACAATTTTGAGTGTTTAGAAATTAATAAACACTTCGAACGTAATCTCATGTACGCTGTTTACCACACACATATATTCTAAATTTGAATTAGTAAAAATTAGGATAATACAAATAAAGTTCAAATAGTATCAGTAGCCAAACCAAATATTTCAGTTCTGGTGATAAAATTTGGAAAAGACTGCAATATTAAAACATCAATGTACAGTGACGCAAAAAAGTAAGCTCGCACTTGTCATTTTTTCAAAAACCGCAAATTAAAGCTGAATTAAATGTCAAAATATGTCAAGGATGAACAGCTAAAATTATAAAATAAATCAAATATGAACATGGAAAAATTATAGAGGAATAAAAGGCTATAGGTTGTTTAAACAGTTACATTCAATTTAGTTTAAATTTGTGGTTTTTGAAAAAATGACAAGTGTGGACTTTCTTTTGGCGCCACTGTATATGATATGTTTTAAACACTAGAAGTACGGACATAGTCATCAGTTGAGGCCAAATTTACATGAAAATTTGTATGAAAAGAAAAATTGTTTGGCGTATTTTATATTTTCAAGATCCGATCCTAAGCAGTTATTTATTTATTAATTACGTATGAATCAGACGATTCTATTGTTGGCATCGCTTTCCACGTTTTATTTCTAGTTAGAATTTTATTGAAGAAGGCACCGAATACTGACAGGAGGGACCACGTGAAAATTGCTAATTTCCTAAGTGAGCATGTTTTTTGGAACGAATTGTATTCGATCTTGAGACACCCAACTTGTCAGTTCGTATTGTTAACCATTTAGCCATCGACACATACCGACGACTTTTTAAATTGTTGTTCTAAGACGGATTAGTTACAGAATAAGAACGCGCGAAAATATATTAATTCCCGAGGAAAATATCTTGGGTAAGGTGACAAATAAATCCATTATAATGTACCATTCCATATTGTATATAATCATTTACTTATTAAACTGAATAATCAGTTCCTAAGAATTCAAAATTACTGATTTGCTGACTGTTTTCATACTTTATGATTAGTCTTCTTAGCGATGAAGTATGAGTTCATCTCGGTTAATTTCATACTTGACCGGAGTGTCTATTCAAGCGAGCTGGTTGTCTTTTATTTTCAGTTGGTGTCATATTTTGTCGCAGTATAAAAAAGTAAATCGATACCATTATATCACAACAACCGCTACAACTATTTAGCGTAAAGACCTATTCGTATGTTTCTATTAATAAACCATTCATAGTAGAAAACAGACAAGAAAATCAAAGAATAGAATATGACATACATTTATGGTTAAATTAATTAAGTGAAATTATAACAAATATAAATAGTGGCTGAATTAGTAGATCATATAAGCATAATGATAAGACAGGAAAGAATCTACGTTGTATCATAGCACTAAAGTTAAATAACGTGATAATAAAGTAAATTCGCGAGATAATGGATAACTACTTTTAAAATAGCATAGGGGGGAAGAGATTTTATTATAAATCAAGAGTTGCGCAATCCTACACCACGCATATCTATTACTAGTTCTGTTTGAATCCAATTACAAAAAGAAGTTCAAAACAAATAGAAAAAAAATTCCGGTCTAAGCAGAGAGACATCGGCATACTGATATCCACTTTAGACCATGACCATGATCTATGTTGCTTAACTTCGGTGATCAATGGGATCTAATGTAAATATATATTTCCTCAATACGCTATGATAACGTTTAAATATTTTTGTAGTCATTTAAAATATAATGCAAAAATAAATAAAAAAATTCAAATCGTCTTAGAAACAATCGTACGTCAAATATTTATGCTGTCTAAATTCTTACAATTGACATCAATAATATGCTAATTATATTTATGTCAACCAACTTTCGTTATATATATGTATATACATATTTATACATACGCACACACAGACACACACACACACACATATATATTATATATACAAAGAAGGTAAGGATAATAAAAATCCTATTATCAGTTTCAATAATTAAAACAGGACAATATGCGAACCTTTCTGGCTGGATAATTGATATTTCCGACTTTCGATATAAACACACGTCCACCAATGATTGCACATTTTCGCTTTCTTTTCATTTCTTCTTCCTAAAGATAATGTATGTCCTGAAAATTTGAGAACTTAACGCCACATTACTATCCTGATGTGACAGACTAGGTTTTTAAATAAATTTATATCATAGGAAATGATTGAAACCTTTCAACATCAGTGTTGATGAGAGATGACGAAAACAAGTGTCGATTTACAAATCAATAAGTACATACATATATGTCTGTATATACATATATTTATTCAGTTGTATTAAATACAAATGTCTTACTTGTTATGTCTGTGACAATATCCATAATATATTTCGGAAAAAAATCCCTTTTCAAATGGTGGACGTGACAGATCGATTCAAAACATGCTAGATGATGGATCGGAAAATTAATTGAATGGCTGTGTGGAGCCTCGGAGCAGATTTTAAATTTTTAAATTTTTTATTTGCATACTTTGTGGACCAGGCGCTTACGCAGACCCCACACGTTTAATGAATCATCTTTATGCCAGATCAAACATACCCATTCCTGTGTCTCGATACATCTTCTATCATTATATGTGATCAGTTTTCTATAATAGTCAACCATATAGGAGCCTATTCGTGACCATACACACACAGACGTTCGGCTTTATATTATAGATATGTATATATATATTAGGGTGGTGCATGAATAATATCTTTTTAAGACGTTCAACTTCAGGTCTAAAAACGATATTATTTTTGCACCAACCTAATATATATATATATATATATATATATATATATATATATATATATATATATATATATATATATACCGTTCCAACAACCTCTGCAAGACTTCATGGATCTCCCTTTTCTGTGAGCGTGTCAGTGACCCTCATCATAACCTTTTCATTTCCTGAATTGTCTTATAACAACAGCTTCTAAGGTATCCCTTGAGCTTAGGTAATAACCAGGAGTCACAGAGAGCAAGGTCTAGACTATAGGAAGTGTGAGGAACTGTCTTGACGCCCATCTGGTCAAATAGTCTGTGACAAGGATGGAGTTGTGCATAGGTGCATTCACACAAATCTTTCGCATGTTCATTTCCTCGTGAATAATTGTGTGTATAGTTCCCACACTGACATCAAACTGTGCATTTATTATTTCTATAGACACACGACGGTCCTTATCCATGTTCTAACTTCCTTACATTTTCCATACCTCTCATCATTCCTTAATACTCTCTTGCATCCTGGAATCTGCTATGCCACTCCGAACCTGATGCTCAATTCATGCAAGATGGTCTAAAATAAATTCGAAACATTCCATACGTTTCTGTGGCATTTTATCCAAGTTTACAAAAGAATATTATTGCATATCGTTCTTCAACAGTGTCCTCACGTCCCGACTACGTTTTTGAAATCAACCAGCTGTGACAATCAGGCTTTAGTAAGGATATTCCAATTCCTGCTGTAGCTGCTCATTTCAACCCGAAATCATAAAAATTGGCCACACAGCTCATAAAATATATAGCAATAACGTACTTAATTTTCAAGAGTCTACGACAATTTTAAATGCCTGTACAAAAAAGTGTGGCAACTTATTGAAGGCACCTCGTATATATGTATCTACAGAGAGAGGGAGAGAGAGATAGAGAAAGAGATAGAGAGAGAGAGAGAGAGGGGGGAAGAAAGAGAGAGAGAGAGAGAGGGAAGAAATAGGAGAAATAGATGATGAAAATAAAAATGAATAAATTATCCAATAAATTATGATTCTTGCCCAAAAGTTTCTTATATATTTTAATATACTTTCAAAGTTATGTTAATCCAGCGATGCCCTTTTTTTTATTAATGCTTCAATATTTGCTCGAGTGGCTCGATTTATATATATATATATATATATATATATATATATATATATATATATATATATATATAATATATATATAATATATATATATAATATATATATATATATATATATATATATATATATATATATATATATATTTCAAGATACTCATACGTATGTACACTAACGTGGTCCGTTCCGCTAGATAAAGTATATACACATATAATTGCAAGTCAAGATTCAAGGTCAAGCAAGCTAAAGTAATTCTCAAGTGGGCTTTCCTTAAGTATTTGCAATATTACAACATATCCCAAGACCGATTATATATGCATCATATATATGAACTGTATATGTTTTTCTTGTTCTTATCTTCACTATTGTGGTTGCATGGGAGAAGGAAAACATAGTATTTACTTTCGTGAACAACTTCTTAATCCTCCAAAAGACATAGATATAAACATGTGCACACTCTTACTACATTAATGGGCTGATTACTGGAGTATTGGCAAGGTGTGTTGTCACTTGAAGTTTGGTAGCTTTCGTCAGTTTTTGCAGTTTATGCAAATAATCTAAAATAAGAATCAGAATAATAATAAAGTCAACATGTGGAAAGAAAGTGTGAGAGACAACGGCAGATGTTTTATAAAAGAACACATTTTCTTTGCATGCAAATATAAATAACAAAGAATAATATTCACGTTCTTTTAATAATCTTATTGCAAGTAAATGCAAAATAAAAAACGCACGTATTAACGTAACAGCTATATAGTACAGAGTATATGTTGCAAGTATATTTGAACCTTGGTGAAATCAAATGCTGTAGATAATGTTTGAGAGTAAAGGTAGCTTTTTGTTTTGTTTTTTCTGTGCATGGAAAGAGAGTAAATGCTAAGATAGTTACGGTTCTGTAAATTTGAAATGAGGATATTAAATTCGTATTATTTGTATTCTTCTGACAGCTGTTTTTCTCGTGAATGTTATCTGCATAACGTTTCCGTCGAAGAACCCTCCGAACTTCTTCAGATGTATCTTGTTAAACTAGGGAATATCTCCGCCGAGCTCGAGGATCTGCACGGAATTTGGAACATAGACCTTCATTAAATCCGCGAGGGTACCAAACTATTGCTCCGTAAGCCATGACATATATATATATATATATATATATATATATATATATATATATATATATATATATATATATATATATATGCACGTTTCATTAAATAGCACAGATAAATATTGCTTGTTTTTTTTTCTTGTAATCCTCCTTTTCTGGTTGTCGGACCATTTTTCGAACGTTTTTTTCCGAGTGAAAAAAGAACTTTCCCATAATTGCGAACGTTTTCGACCTCCATTGGTCATCATCAGGCGAGTAGTAAAAAATAAAAAAATGAAATTGAAAAATGAAAGTAGCGAGATGAAATTAAAAGACGATGAAAAGATTGTTAAAAGACTATTAAAATCGCTTAAAATCATTAAAATACTCAAAAGCACTTGAGCGTGTCCTCCGTTTCGTTTTGAGTCTGGTTAATCGTTGGTTTTTTAATGTGGATTAACAATGCCTCAAAGATCAGGAGACAGTTAAAATGGCCGTGTTATTTATTAATATGTCTCTAAACTCATTGTTAGGGGTGTGGAGTGCTATGAGATGCCGATAGATTGAACTATTCGTGGAAGACAGGTGACATGTTAAACGACGGGAGATGCTGGTTCGAGTCATGCCAATGTACGAATTATTTTTGGAGACGTATTCTCCTATGGGACATTTAAAGATGTACACGGCATTTCAAATTTTCAGCATACTGCCATCAGATGTAGGGTTATTTTTTTTTATTAGTAATTGGCTATTTTTAAATTTTTTGTAATAAATAATAAATCTTATATATATATATATATATATATATATATATTTATATATATATATATATATATATATATATATATATATATATATATATATATATATATATATATATATATATATGTTCCACATCTTGTGTTGAGCATACTTGGGAGTGCAATAACAATACCGCTAGCGTATAAAACAATGCTCTTTGCGTAAACAAATAGAGCTTCGGCGTTTAAGCAATGTTCGAACATTGCAATCCAATAGAAATCCTATTTCGCAATTTTTATTTTAAGCCGCGCGTACGTATGATTTGATCCATTATATATCCACTCTATTCAGTACGTCACGAGTCTTTGCAAGTACCCGTGTCGTATGTGATAGAATACATGGAAAAATACATTTATAAAATTTACATTCTCTTGGAGGTCGAAAGTTCAATCCTCAGTGACCCAAAATATAATTGCGAAATACTAATGACTTCTATCCAGTCATGGCTGATGGGACGACAGCTCATTACCCTCGTGCATTTAGAAAATGGTTCCGTTCGAAATTCAGTAAATTAGTAATCTAATAGAAGTCTATGTCTTTCGCAATTGTGTTTAAAGTCGTACGTACTGATGATTTGATCAATCATATATCCACTCTATCCAGTCCTTGCAAGTACCCATGCTGTATGTGATAAACTACATGGAAAATATAGTTCAATCCTCAGTGACCCAAAATATAATTGCGAAATACTAATGACTGCTACCCAGTCATGTTTGATTGGGACGACAGCTCATTACCCTCGTGCATTTAGAAAATGGTTCCGTTCGAAATTCAGTAAATTAGTAATCTAATAGAAGTCTATGTCTTTCGCAATTGTGTTTAAAGTCGTACGTACTGATCATTTGATCAATCATATATCCACTCTATCCAGTCCTTGCAAGTACCCATGCTGTATGTGATAAACTACATGGAAAATATAGTTCAATCCTCAGTGACCCAAAATATAATTGCGAAATACTAATGACTGCTACCCAGTCATGTTTGATTGGGATGACAGCTCATTACCCTGGTGGATTGAGAAAATGGTTCCGTTCTAAATTCATGCAGATTTTCAAGATCGAGAGGAAAATTCCCGAGTTCGACAAAATACAACTAAAGAAGGTCAGAGGTTTCATCATCCTAAATGTTGCGAAAATAACATCCAAGATGAGAATAGTAGTCAGAATAAAAATACTAAGCCATTATTAGAATCGAATTGCATTTATCGTGAGAAACTCGAGAGATGTTTACACGAAAATTTTGGCATTACTCAAAAATAGTATTTTGCAACTCAGAATGATCTGACCTGCAAGGTAGTTTGAAAGATCTGTAAAAAAAATCCTATATTTAAAATATTAAATGCATATAATGTAAGGCTTAAGCTTATAGGGTCTTTGTAAAAAAATATAGAATTCAAAACATATATGATTTTACTTGTGTCAAATAACCATGGATAAATTTCAATGCGACGGTACATTATAATAGTTGTGCATAAACTATGTCATTCTAAAACGTGTTAAAAAATTCCACAAAGAAACTTAGATTTGAGGAATATCCATTAATTTTTTTATTAATATCTATTATCAAATTTTCATAAAAGTTGGAGGTACCTGAATTTTAGAAAAAAGGGATTTAATACGTTATGCCCTCTTACCATAAAACTTAGTCAACTAAATATAGCTCAAATTTGAACCACTTATGCCTAGCAGCTATGTTCCAAAATATATAATGATAGCTCATAAGTTCAGGGGTAAATCTTGTATATACTAATATGTGTAAATATTTTCCGTATTTTATACTTGTGAGGATTCGTAAGACTATTGAATGGAGTCTATGTTGCTTTATGTTTTTATATATTACATATAATAATATTGGGTGTGCTAGTCATTCAATCAGATTCTAGACAATGGGTGCGCATATATCAGACAAAAGTTCACTTGACCTTTAATTCGCTTGTTTTTTATTGTTTTATTGTCGCAGATTCGTTTATGTTTTCATAGTATTGGGATGTGACGAAGTTTTAATATAGATGTTTTTCACTTACATTTTATTTTATACTAGCCTATTTGTTCATCTATTTATTTTTTATTATTATAATTATAATAATAGTTTTTGTTATTGTTGTTTTATTATTATTTATTGATGTCTTTATCCTTTGTTATCCCAAAGTAACTACACAATATAGTTAAAAATTAAACAATCAGCATTCTTAATCAATTATCGTTTTTGAATATATAAACTTTACTTTTGAGTCTACGTATAATAGTCTACTATTAAAAGTTATATATATATATATATATATATATATATATATATATATATATATATATAAAACCTTTTAATATATATACACCGTATAAACAAAACCAAGACTTCAAAAAAAGGTGTTGATAGCAACAGAAAGTGTATTTCATTTTAAGTTACAATTGTTTCCATACCAGTTCGACAATTTTAAGCATTATGGCGTTTGAAAATTTTCACAACCAGCATTTCTTCAGACTTATTGAATAAAAACACTCTTGACAATAGAACATTGTTTAAATAAAATTCCCTTAACGGAGAAGAAGCATGTGAAAACACATTTACCCTGGAGGCATCCTCCGTGAAAAAGCTTTTTTTTATTTTCCACTTAATTAACACGATAATTATTCTTTCACTATTTGTACACAACTAAAATCATACGTAACTAACCCTAACCCTAACTACCATTCCACGAAATCATGCTTACCTTTCAAAGATTTATATAAAACGTCAAATCGGATCATCAACATTTATAAAATTGAACGTTGAATACAAGACTTAAATTTTATATGCGTTTAACTTCTAATTTCATTTAAAGCGATAAAATGTATAAATTGATTAATAAAAGTCAAAATTATTAACTAATTAAATTTAAATAACATTCGTCAGTGGAAACATAGAACATACAAAAAATATTTTTTTCGTTTTGAAGATTAATTTATCTTCTTAAAATTGTCGTGCAATTAAGTAATATATATTAGAAGGTGTATTGTTTTTATATCAGTTATAAACATAAATTCTATTACGGGCTGAATTATGCGGGGGTTGATTTAGATTCTTTCCCCTGAATCTGGTTTACCTTGTCTGTTTCAGATCATAGAGTCAACTGCGAGCAATTTCTTAATCGCATATTGGCCTTTTCTTTAAATATCAAATATCGTGACTACCTGGCAGCAACAGATCTGTTTAACGTTATTGAACATAAAAATATCTCGATAAAAGAAAATATGTTATTAGGGCATAAATATTTAAAACATTAAAATATTTACAGGATGTTTATAATATAAACGATTTCGAATTTTAGTTCGGAAACAAAACAATGATACAGAAACAAAAAAAAATGTTATATGTCGTGATAGCCAACAAAAATAAAAAAAACGAGGTTATCATATAGTCACGAAAAACAGACAAGTTAGTCAGTAAGCTAGAGTTGATCAACGGACAAATGGTTGGTCGATACTATAATTATTTGCTTGGAAGAAATTTGTCACTGCGGTCCATGGAAGAATCCAGGCGACACACCTAGAAGATGTTGGAACCAAAAGATAAACATCTGCAAACTCCGAGAGAATAAAATTACATGTATATGAAGAAAGTATCTACAATTACAGGACTTCACGACAAAATATACTACCGGAAAAAAGAACTCTACAATAACATTTGTCTACCTTGTCTGGTAAACAGACTAGCATATGTATTCATCTAAATGTTAAAATGTATTTTTTCAGTTTTGTAGACTGTGTAACTGAATATATATATACCCTGTTATGCATATAATCTAGAAGAAATACTTGGTGTCTGTTTATATGTAATTTGATGTCCACCGTATATTTACCCATTTCACTAAGAATGAACATTACAAGTTATTTAAACAAACACTTCATATATACATAAGTATATCATAGAAAAAAATCGAACATGAAAAGTAATATGGTTACGCTTAAACATGGAAACGTAAAGGACTAGTTGTTAAAAATGGAAAAGAAAAGGACAAGATATAGTAAAAAATATAATAAATTTATAACTGAAAATATTGCAGCATTACGAATTGATTATATAATGTTATAAATTGAATTTATTAAAAAAAAATCTAACATGTAGTCCTTTAATTCTCCATAGCCTTACACTATTACTTTTCATGTCGGTATTTTTCTATAATCCAGGATTTTTTCAGGTTTTCAATAAATTCACTTGTTTTTTGTTTAATTTCAGTCATAATTTTTGCCCCTAACAACACATATGTAATAACGATGTACGGCACTCGTCTGCTTTCAATAAAATACCCCAAATTATCTCCCTTTAATGCTTTTATTCTATCTGTTTCCCGAGTTACTCCTCTTTTCGCGACAGTAGTCGCTGAAGCAACGATGTTGAAATAGAAACCAGCCATAAAAAGCGTTGCTCATCTCCTTACATATTTTTACGATTTTGAACACCAGAACATTCATCATAATTTTTTTTACTGAACGAAAATTGAATTTTTTTTTCGCAATATAACTGAGAATGTGATCTATAAACTGTAATAATTGTTTAAAATTTGGTCGAAAAATGAGTGAACGGTGAAGTTTTAAAGCAGTTCTAAATGACTAAAACTGCCATTTAATCATATATTCAGACACTACTGTGTTTGAATGATATCCACGTATTTGTTATCATTCAATCACTACCGTGTTTGAATGATAACAAATACCTTTTAAATTTTACATATACTACTAGACGACACAATCGACTATGCTACATACATGTTATATATGCAGATGAAATATAGACATCTATGCAACATATTCGATTTTAGATCATACATAAATCACAGAGACTGCTATATAACATTAATTAGTCGTATATTTACAGCAGGCAAGTTTGTCTGGAAACATGTTTTTTTTACAGAAGATATTAGTTCCCCGGTATTTCTTAATAGGCTAAATAATGGGAATCTAAAGGACTCCTAAGGCAATTTACAATATGAAATAAGACAAGACCTGGAATGTGAATCTCTTAAAGTTGCACAGGACAAGCATACGTCGTGAACATCACCAACATGTCCTCCCACAACACCAAAACCAGCATGATCGCCGCAATCCGCCGAGTATTCGCTGAGCTCCCGCTGGTGCTGTGGAAAATGCATTATATTATATTATTATACTGTAGTCAACAAGAAAAACATTTCTAAATTGGCATAGAATTTGTTGACTTTGGTACCGAGGGAAAAGATCCCTGGCTGATGTAGTACCAGGTAAACATTCAACGCTCGTTTATGGAAACATTTTCTTATTTGAAGAAGAGCTTATGATACAAGAGGGACATGTTTCCCGGTTTCCATTCTTGGAAACAGCGATCAACATTTCAAAATATCAACCTGTCCAGCTCAAATATAATTTAGTGATATCAATAGGTTAAAGACGACGATAAACTTCGTGCTTGACAATGACAGAAACTATATATTTATCGAACTGTTTATTACTGTTTTGTTTTGACTTTGACCAGGCCACGCTAATTACAGGCCGTTCACGTTTAGAATTGTTTTTTTTTTTCAGCTGGATTGCATTTTCTGCGTGTCTATTTTCGTAGAACGTAATAGGGGACACAAATACAAACAAAACAAACATAAACAGGCATATCAGTTTATATTTATGGCATTGTTATCGAGTATAAAAATGAATCTGGCAGGGAAGAAGAAACAGACGGCAGTAATTGACAATCATCAGTCTTGCTTTCTTCGCGTTCGGCTTTCGTCCTCTCCTCTACTCACGATTGCTGTTGTTTAGAGTATTTTGTTACAAATTGCATGTCACATGAAAGTCAATCAATAAAGAATGGGCGTGGTCGTGGGTGTATCGTGAACGGCGAGTTTCGCAAACCTACGCATACTCGTCCTGATTGTATTCCGCTTCCTGTGTCCACTTCCGGTTAAAGACAAAATGGATCCGTAAATTCAATTGTTTTATTAAACTACCACGCCGATTACTCGAATGTCATTCTTCTGCACGTCAAGCTAAACAGACAAACGTTTGTTCACTTTAAACAGAAATGAACATAAAAGTAACGCTTTTTAAACAATAAACGCCGAATAAAAACGTTTGGTACACTATAGGATAGGCGTCTAAGAATTTATCCTAATTTTAAACAACAAATTCCGCACTTTGCTCAGAAAAATACTCGGAAAATCTGATTTCTATCCGTTTTTCGGATAAAGAAGATCATCTGACACCTTATTTCTTTCATTCTTTTCATCCTTCCTCATATTCTCTTCTTCATCTTCCTTTCTACTACTACTACTACTACTACTACTACTACTACTACTACTACTACTACTACTACTACTACTACTACGAATCTATTTAATCTAAATCCTGAGCCGATGCTAAGTGAAAATACTTTTAGTAATTTCCCCCGAAAAATAAAAAAATAAATAAAGCATGAAATTGTATTGGTCTTTTATGTATATATGCACGTACATAACTATACCTAAATGTATATCTGCACCCACTTAATATATATATATATATATATATATGTGTGTGTGTGTGTGTGTGTGTGTGTATGTGTGTGTATGTGTGTGTGTGTGTGTGTGTGTGTGTGTATGGCTCATTCCATGTCAAATCAACAAATGGTTGAACCATGTCTGGCACGGATTTTTTTTCAAATTTGCTACACTTATAGATCTTCATGAAAGAAATTGAGTGGCATCTATTAAACTTCTCAAGGTGAAATGCTATGTAATGGATGGCTGGGACCATTCGATACATAACTGTGAAAATAAACTTCTTTAAAAAAAAAAGAAGAAAATATTTGAAAGGTGGGCATCGAATAATCGATTGTCCACCAGTCGAAGCGAAAAAAAATAATTACGTCATAAACAGAGAAATCAGACGACGATTATTTTGTTTACAAAAATGAAAGTTTGTGGGGGAGATGCATTTTTGGCTGAAACGTGACATTCCTTGCACTACAATGGAGGTTTGGAATGTCATATAAAGCTAGCACGAGGTTGTGGACTCACGTGTATAAACAAAGTCAATAGTCGGTCAGCTGAAGAGAAGTGAGTTACGATGTCTCTGGGTCAGATGCAGAAATGCATGTGTACAACGAAAACTGAGAAACGTGGCCAAGAAATGCGTGATACATTATCGATAACAGAGTGATCGACAGGTGGCGTGGAAAATTATCGAGCAAAAACACATGCTAATATAAAGAGGTGATTTTTGGAGTCCAGCAGTAGAGAAGAGAGGAGAGAAGAAGGAAAAAGGAGAGAGAGAGAGAGAGACGCCGATAGATGAGACGTGTGCTGTCGAGAGCATAACGTTTCCCCCCTCTCCATCACTGAAACAGAACAGTAAGCCGCACCGTTAAATTGTGAACTGTTAAAAATCTCTATGTACAGAACGAGAAAAATATTTCTAACACAAAATATATTTTTATATAAAAAGCCAGCGTGTCTTACGTCTTGATTGGTATGCTGAGTTACGTCTGATCTTTGTGTGCATGTTAATTTTCTTTCAGCCGGCAACATTGTTATGACAAGCGATTGGCAACTGACGGCAAGTAAGAGAGAAAAATGCACGGTCAAGGGGGAAATAACTCTGCTGTCTTGGCCGTTACCATAACAACCAGAAAACTAAACAAAATAGACGATCAATAAAAGACGGCTGCTTGGTTTTGTTGCAGTGGGAACTTACTAACTACGACCGTTCCCAACCTGGGGTCTTTGCGCAACGTAACAGAAAGAGTTTCTGAGATATAACCTTGAACTTTCTACGAAAATTGTCAAAAAATGTGAATAGTGACCAACTTTGAAAGACGATTTCTCAGTTGTATATCGCCCTACAAAGTTCGTTCATTTATCATTGTTTATAAAACCAACACAAAGTCAAGTATCTGCAGAATGTCTTCTTGGTTCCTCCTCTTCTCTTTTCTCTCTCCCAACAATCGAACACAGCATATAATAACAAAACTCTAAAGCACGTCTGACAGCACTGACTTCTGCCAACAGTCTGCCCCTCCTCTTAACAACACAGGCTTTTTATATCGCAAAATCGTTCACCTCTATTTGCATATTCTTCTAACTCACGTGATCACTACTCTATAAATAAGAGTCTTGACCATTTCTTTTCTTTCTTTTTATTTATTTTTGGTGACCGACCCGCACGTGGTCTATCCAGGTAAGTCACGCATTTCTCCACAGTTTAAGTACTTGGATAGATGTACAATTTTATTTCGGTATATTGTTTTAGAGGTCAAATAAAAAAGTTAGCCATGACCATGACCTTTTACCTGACTTATATCAATTAAAATTTTTTTTAATCTTGGGAAAAGATTTGTATCTTTGGACAGAATATATTCCAAATTTCATGATGCGCCTTCCACTAGAACTGTTGCTCCAGCGTTTTATAGAAGCAGGCAAAATTCAAAATGGCGGAATGTAGTACTTCCTCATTCATATAAAAAACATTTTACTATTTCACAATATCGTCAAGTTGTATATCTTTGTAAAGCTATTTTAATGCTGATTAATGTTGGCATACGTCATGGTCATGAAATCCAAAAATAAATTTCTGGTGATGAAACTGAATTTTCTTTATTTTTTATGCAACACAGACATTGTTGTGGAAAACAAATATAATAAAGAAAATATCCTGAAAAGTGTTATGGTTTAATTATAACATAAAAATATGTGACCTCAATGATGAACAAATTTTTTATGCTTGATATTCTAGAAAAAAAAAGCATTTTCTGTCGTTTATGGTTACTTTTTGCCAATAAAAAAACTTAAAATGAATGTAAAAATACAAAATTCTTTACATATTAAGATGTATATATATATATATATATATATATATATATATATATATATATATATATATATTCTGTATATATATATATATATATATATATATATATATATATATATGCATATATATGTAACATTTCTTGTCCATACAGTTTCGATCACCACGAAGATAGGAAGCGGAATTTTGCCTCCTGAGTTTAAATTAAGCTCTCTTCTCTCTTTCTTTCCCCTTTTACCTCTCTCTCTCTCCTTTTCTCTTTCTCTTTCTGAAGTTGTGTTTCTCATTTAATTCTTACCGATGTCTAAACATTGTTGATATTTTTGTTTTGTATTTATCGCTAAAACAAAAACAAAGGTGTGGTTTCCAGAGAGAGTCACATTATGCCAGCTCACATCTTCGAAATCAGCTTTAAAGTCAACACCTGAATGTGCTTAAGAGTGTGGTAATTTTCTGGTGAAGCAACACCGTAGAAGCAGGACTCGGTGCCGCATCAGGACTCGGCGGTGGCCCACAAGTCCAAAGAGATTAACGGTTGGCTTCAGAAGGAGTGCTACGACTTTTACCCTTCTCTTACTGACACCTTCTCCCTCGACCTGAATCCGCTGGACTACTTCAGCAACATGATCTTCCTCATCACCAAAGCCAACCTGATTGCCCTCATCCGCCGAGTATTCAGCGAAGCTCCCGCCAGCGCTGTGGAAAATACATGCTCCCAGTTCCGGACCCGTATCGAGGCGGTGATTGATGTTAAAGGCGGCTAAATTGAATAGATGTCAGCTCCATTGCATAATCAAGATACCTGAATTCAGTTTTCAATAAAAGGTTAAAAATTAAGCTGTAGTGTTGTTTTGTTTAGGGCAACACTTTTACCGTTTCAGCCTGTATTATCGATACGCGACCGAATTCAATTTTAAAATAAAGAGTAGTGTTGTTTTCTTTATGGCGACAATTTTATTATTTCTCCATGTATATATATATATAAAGCTGAATATCTGTGTGTGTGTGTGTGTGTCTGGTCACGAATAGGCTCCTATATGGTTGACTATTTAAAAAAAAAAAACTGATTCCATATAATGATAGAATATGTATCGAGGCACAGGAATTGGTATGTTTGATCCTGCAGAACGGTGGTTCATTAAAATTGTGGGATCTGTGTTCGCGCCTGGTCCATAAAGAAATAAAAAATTTAAAAATTAAAAGAAAACGTTTACAAGTGTTTTTTTTATATAGATGTACATAAGAACACTTTGATAAGTATGTTTTAATGGTCGGGATGGAATAATAAAATTGTGGGGTCTGCGTTCGCCCTGACCTCCATAGAATGGAAATAGGCACAAACTTTAATAAAGACTTTTCATATCTATCTGCGTAAGTATACTTTGATAGTTATGTTTCAGTTGGAAGAAATATGGTATAATAAAATTATGGGGTGTTCGTTCGCACCTGACCTCCATAGAATGGAAATATGTCACAAAGTTTAACAAGGTTTGTTTATATAGATCTACAGAATATTGTAATAAGTGTTTCAGTGTGAACAGGTATGGTATAATAAATTATGGGGTTTATCTATTTTATTTTTATTTTCATCATATTTTGCTTTGGTTTTGATGCCCCCGAATTCGAAGCTATCTCTTTACAACCCTTCCTTTTCATAACCTCTCATACTTTAATAAATCAGAGTCCATTTTATGTAGGCTATTTTTGAACCCAGTCAACAACGGATACTTTTGCTAGTATATATATGTATGTATATATATATATATATATATATATAATGAATAAATGACAAAAGTCTATATTCCAAATTTCGTGATGTTGACCATTTTACAATTTATTTCTTTAAGTCAGTTGACATTTGCACTTCCTAGCAGTATCTGTTTCGTAGCACAAAATCATTCACTTAATTATTATATCAATCAAGGAATCTTTTTACCTTTAACTCATCAGAAGAAATAACAACTATTAACTATTATATATATATATATATATATATATATATATATATATATGTTAGAGGCCAAAATGCTCTTCCTCCTCTAGGGCGCTGTATCACCAATCTCATATTCCGACTGTCGTGCCGTGTTATCCCGCCATAAAATTAATACCTTTTCATTGTACTATTAAATTTTATTTTTTAAGGGTTGATATTTTAAAATTTTAATCTTTGTGTGTGAGAATAAAAATCCTCATAATTCAATACTTTTACCATAAACCGTTCTTGATATAAGGAAATGTTTTTATACTACTACTACTACTACTACTACTACTACTACTACTACTACTACTACTAAAATAATAATAGTAATAATAATAATAATAATAATAATAATAATAATAATAATAATAATAATACAAATAATAATACTGATGAAACTGTTAATCGGACAGGGATTTATTGTTAAGTTATTCTTTCCGCTTGACTCCCCAATTTTTATTTCTTCATTCAAGATTATTTATTTCTTCATAATCATAAAAAGTAAAGAAATAAATACGTTTCCTCTTAACTATGGATTCCAATACAATACTAACATTTATTATTAAATCAAGCGCAAATATTGAATCGATTAGAAGTAGTTTTCGGTTGATACGCCGTAAAATTAACAAAAATAAAGTACTCAGAAACAAGTAAATCCAATAACTAAAAGTCGCAAAACATTAAATTAATTTAAAACGATTAAGATGTAGAAAGAAATAAAATGGTAAAAAACAGTGCAACAAAAACTAAAGTTTTATGTCTAAAAAGCGAATGCGTTCGAAAATGTCAGGTGATTGTTGAAGGCAAAATGATTGGTATTTGCATGAATTGCTTCATATCAAGAGGAACGCCGCCATTTTCAATTCCCCTCTATGATTGAAGAGAGAGAGAGAGAGAGAGAGAGAGAGAGAGAGAGAGAGAGAGAGAGAGGGGGAGAGAGAGATTCAGATAGGAAAAATAAATGAATAAATAAAAATAAATAAATAAAATAAAAAATAAATAAAAAATGGAAACGCTAAAATTATATATTTAGAGGAAAACCATTTGAATTATTTCTTTAAAAAGTGAGATCGGGCCTCTATAGGATGATGACTGTTTTATTAATATATTTAATAATTATTAATATATATTATTTATAATAATTTATTAATATATTCTACTATGATTATAACTAGTAGAACCAGCAGAACCTCAACAATTGCTTACCAACTGTCCCCCTTTTTTACAAGAGAGTCACCGCTTATCAATGCTTGAAAGCCACTCAAGGATAAGGATTTATGTGTATACTGTTGTGACTGGGCCGACAGTGTCGCAATCGTTGACGGTGAAAATTGGGTATAATTTCATTAGTTAAGTTGACGTCTCAACAAAAATTTGTTTACCGTAAACATACTTTGTTAGCGTAAATATAATTTTCAGCTATACTTTTTTTAATGTTTTACTAACGCCAGTTTGAACAAATCGCTCACTGTCATGAGCATTCTCATGGCAGTTTTCTAAGCCTTACTACTTCCGTGCTAGCTTATGGAAGCAAGTTTTTTTGTTTGTTTGTGACATCATCGCTAGAACATTATTTCACTGGGCTACCCGGTTTGGTTTCTTAGAGTTTTCTTTTTCTTGCCTCCAATACGGCTAAGTAGCTCCATCTATTAGCTGTATGATAACCTTCTATAATAGCAGAAAGCGGCTAACAGATGCTACGCATTGCTTAGAAGTACAGAAAAGGATATAGAAATAGAAATCCTGTGCCCAATACCGTGGCTGTGACTGTCACCAATGACTGCAGGTATAACGATATTAGCTTCCTTTCCATCGCAAAAAATGTAACATAGGGCTCGAAGATGGGTAGAAGCAAGCTAATGCTTCTAAATATAGTCAACTCTGCCCCCCTCAATATAGCTTGGTCAGTCTCCTCGGCATTCCCCGATCAGAGCATCTTAGACCGAAACCCCCCCCCCCCCAATAAAGTAGCTCCTCCTCAAAGAGGAGAAAGAAGGCCTATGAGAGACCTTCTAATACTACATAGGATGAATACTTCTCGATTGATTAAAGACCACCGAAATGGCCCAGTTTCTCCTGCCCTGATTTTATAGATTAATTTCCACACAGAACCTCAAATGACCACTGCTATGACGGTATTAACTTCTTTCCATCGCAATCAGAAGGCCAGAATGTGGGTAGAATGCAGGCAGCACCCTTAAAATAGGGTACTCGGGTCTCCTAAAATCAACCTGGTCAACGCCAACGGCATTGCCTAATCGAACATCCTCAGGCAGTTATCAACGTTGAATATTTTCTCTAGGTTAAATTAATGAGCACGTGATTAACAAAATGTAATTGACACAGGCACTTATCGAGCCAGTTAATCACCCAGTTAATTAATATAGACACGCAGTTGAAAGAGATACCGATGGAAACTACATTTCGTAAGAGACGTGGCTTTCATGACGGCATAGGCAAGATCCCGGAATGTGTACCCAATACTGTGGACGCGTGGGTGTTCGAAAATCGTATATACACTAACGCAAATGGAAATTGAACAAAAACCAAGCAAATTCGAGAGATCAACTTTATCAAATCCTACATTTACTCACCCTGTACGCTTCGTAGCAACTAAGCAATTAGTCCTCGCGCGAAAGAGCAGGACACAAAATGTCTTAAATAATAATAATAATAATAATAATAATAATAATAATAATAATAATAATAATAATAATAGAATAACAATAGAAAAGACTTTCGATGGCGAGGACTACTATTGACCGTAACCAGTTATACATTCCTTTTGAAATTTTCATCTCTATTTTTCTCGTCATGTACTGAATATATGTCAATGAAACCTATATGAAATATGTTCCTTATTAAATTTTAAAGATTTTCTATTCCCAAAGAAGTTAAAAAATTGAATCTAAAAAAGTTATTTTAAAGTGTTTGTTATAAAAAAATCAGATTTTCTCATTATTCAGACCTGTATTACAAAGAGTGGGTTGCAAACAATGAGTTGTGGTGTGAGAAGAAATGCAAACTGAAACAGAAAATATTCTGACCTGTAATAATACAAAGAGGGTGTTGCAAAAATGAGTTGTGGTGTGAAGAGAAATTCAAACTGAAATAGAGAGAAGGAGAGTTTTAAAATATACTATTAAAAAGATAAGATACAAGTTAGAAAAGCATTTCATCCAAGGCATGAAAATTGTTAAACAAAATGTTTTTACTATAGGCTTTAAAAATAAAGGTACAAGATTCAATTTGAAATTCATTTATCTTCAATGTGCACTTTTATAAATTTTATAAAGTAAGGTATAAACATGTAATTTAAATTGAATCAATAAAGTACTTTGGATTTTAATTATGTAATGTACATTTTGGTACACTTTAAAAACATTATCTTTCATCTAGCAATTAATGATATAGATATAAAATTTTCAATCATTTTTTTAAAGTGCAACAGAATGTATATTACATAAAATAAATCCAAGGTAATTTTTTTGATTCAATTTAAATCAAATTTTCATACCTTAATTTGTAAAATTTATAAAAGTGCACTTTGAAGATAAATAAATTTCAAATTGAATCTTGTACCTTTATTTTTAAAGTATATAGTAAAAACATTTTCTTTAACAATTTTCATACCTTGGACGAAATACTTTTCTAACTTGTAAAATGATACCGTTATATTTTTATGCATCAGTTTTTGTCGTCATGATTTTAAACACATTACTAGTACAGCATTACTAGTACAGCATTACTAGTACAATATCTATCGGCTTTGTCAAGATCTATTGCATTCGGTTGCTTTGACAAGTCTGTTTTACCCATAACTGGAAGACAAGTGTCATTTTGTGCCTTACTCAAATATATTACTGCGTAGTTTTGCAACATAGACCCGATAGGGTTTAAACATGTCTCAGTCAATTCCACACTCATTTTTGCTTGTTAATACCTATTTTTAAAAATAATTTGTTGTTTTTTTAAAGCGTAAGCAGAACTTAATCTCAGTTCTTGCGTAGCTGTGATGTCACGGGGCGAGAATATTGTAGTCGCTTTCCAGGTATCTGTCGGTCAAAATAAAACCTATAAAAGGAAGGCGCCACATATGCATTTCCTATCTGAGGCGAAATGATGGATTAAAATGATGAAATAACCAGTGGTTAAGTGTAGAATATAACCATTATTGTTGTTGTTTACGATCTTTCTAACCGATGCAACTCAATGGTAATATACAAAAGATGACTTTATAATGAACATGATGGGCGAATGAAGAAGGTAGCTAGAAGAGGCCTACATCAGATTATTAGAAATAATCATTATTGACTTACTAACAAATAGAATTTCTTGTCGAAAAAGTGCGTTTTCTTAATCAGTGATTAATATATATTAGTTCACGTTAAATATCAAGTCTAATATCCAGTTTGACATGCATCACAATTTGATAATATTTTAATAAGGCGTAGTTCTTGTGTAGACTATTCTTAGCGGTGGAGTGTTTTTGTTGGCGATGGCATATCTGGAGTCATTGATCGAGAGGGACCTTAAGGTCAAATAAAGAGTAATAAAGAGTATTTTATGTGGTGATTAGTTATTTAAATATGTAAATAGTTATAAATATTTTTATCTGGAATTAGTTGATGCGACGTTTTTGGCTTAGCTACGCAAGCAGGTCTCTGACAAATAAGAACGGTAAGACGCTACGTTTTCATCTCCTGCTCCAGATATATGATATCTCACTCTTGAGAAAATTATCAAGAGAACATCTTAAGAAAAGATCCACAAAAACGTAGATAAGAACTAGCATTACGTATCAGTTATGCCGAATTTTTAACTGTGACTGCGTTATAAATAATGCGTTACAGAGTTGTAGTCAAATCGTTTTTCAAAGTAATTCCTTATGAGATGTATCTGTAATCATAGTGCGGATTTTATACAAAATTGCTTTAAGTTGATTTAAGACTACGACGTTCTGTTTATTATAAAAGATACAAGTCTTATTTAATGGTCATGTTCTGTCAGCGTTGGAGTTGTATACTGAGTCGCAGCTATAAAAAACATAGCTTAGTCGTCGAGATACTACACATTCACCCATAAAAACATTTTACGTCCTGCTTTATACCCCATTGAAAGCTTAATGGAGACGTTGTCATAAGTGAAGCTTTTATGACATTCGTTATAAATCTTTGGACAAATAAAAAACACACGCGCTAATAATGGTCTTCAGCTTAACGTATATTAAAAGTAGAATAGAGTTTGTCTTTTCGATTATAAGATCATTAGACGTAAAAAGTTATAATTTATTAAGTTGATTGTCATAGGAACTCACACACACACACGCACCCCCCCCACACATATATGTATATATATATATATATATATATATATATATAGTAAAACAATTAATAATTGTGAATTATCAATCAGTTTCAAATAGAAAAAAAAAATCATTGTTGATTTTGTTTACATATACCTACAGTACTATGGGCATTGTTCTATTAAAAGTTTTAATACATTTATTAATACATTAATATAGACTTTGCTCTTTAGACTCCAGGTCTAATTCCCTCTATAAAATATAGAAAACACACACACACTCATATATATATATTGTTGGAGACACCCCTCCATCCATGGGATTAATGGATTATCTCATGGCGTCACTTCCTCTGGTGACGCCACGTCCGGTATCGAGTACCGGTGCCCAGAGTCAGAGATTGGCACGCAACCAAGGAGGTCGTGTGCAACGCCCTACCGTTGAGGAATGGTATTGCTCAACTAGCTTTACCTGTAATACATGTCTTTTCCTTAAATTCATGTTCTGTTCGTTTATCGTTTATTACCATTAAACCGCATAACATATATATATATATATATATATATATAGAAATTCTGTATAGCTTAATTGTCATAAATATTTTCAAGACCTCCCTTACGTATCAAGCACTGTCAAAGTAAATTCTGAAAATAGATACATGAAATTTATCTAGATACATACATATATATATATATATATATATATATATGTATATATATACGTATATATATACGTATATATATACGTATACATATATATATTGTTTACTAATATAATTATATATAATCCAGGAGTATGTGACGCTATGCACTAGTGACAATTGAATCGGTTTTAGCTTTACTCCCAGATTCAAATCGAGGTTAACATGTGTAACATCTAGGCGATTTATGAAGTGAAAAAAGCTAAAGGCGAGAAGATTCAACATAAATAACAAACAGAGCATCTTATAGAACATTAGATTTATCCGTATTGAATGGACGGATGTAGTTAATAATCATGCTTTGGATATAATAGGATTCCCACAAGAACTGAACAATTTTTACAGACAACCAAGCATATAGGACCAATCTCTTTTTCATATATAAATGCACAATAAAAATGCACAATATTCGGATAAAAACGTACTGAAATAAAAATAGTGGTTACTGAGTTGCGTGGAATCCTCTGTCTCCGTTAAACTGAAGCCAAGGCATGGCGATGATGATGGGTCATGTGGACCCATTGGTTCCTTTTAGATCAATGTTAAGTGAGTTTAAGCTTGGTCAGTACGTAATTGGTAACCACTTGGAGATACCAGTCGCTGTATCAGAGAGGACAGTGACCCTCTCTGCAAAGAACTAACGTTACAATGAGTGATTCTAATATCGTCACATATTGTAATAACAAAGAGCAGAGAATGTCTACACCGAATCAGGGCGTTTTGCATTAAAAATTATACACTATAAACTTCTCTTACATAAAACACGTGATTAATATAGGCAGCACACTAAATTTACCTTAATCTTTTAGAAAGTGCATCTTCAAAGATCGGAGCTCGACCTAAACTTCTCAGCATAATCTGATCTTTCAACAAACACAGAAAAAAGCATTGTCGTTATTGATATGATGTCTTTTTAAGACACTAGTTGAAGTGAAAACGAGTTGCATTATGTATTTCTACGCACTTCATATTTGTCTAATAATAGTTCGTTTCCTTATTGAATTAGAAAGTGAGCTTAAGTTAGCTTAAGCCATATATATATATATATATATATATATATATATATATATATATATATATATATATATATATATATATGGCTTAATTGTGTGTTGAGATTTTAAAATCTCAATAGAAGAGGAACATATAAAAACGATAAACGACCGCAGAATTCGCGCATAAGCATAGGAAGTCCTAGATTGGATGAAACGTGGAATATTAAGTGTAGCTTAATCGCCATATATATTTTATAAATTACTAACTAGCTCTACCTACGTATTGAGCACTTTTGAAGTAAATACTTAAAGTTTACGCATAAATCTATACTTTCGTATATTAATTTTATGTGAGTAAATTAAGTAGTTATATATATATATATATATATATATATATATATATATATATATATATATATATATATATATATACATAAACTTTCACAATTGAGTTTTCATTCGTCGACCACTTAATACACAATTGCTGAGGAACGGAATTTTACCTCCGATAATTAGAATTTATCAATCTTTCCGAAAAATAATGAATATTTAATTGATACATTATGCAAGATAGTTGATTGATAGTAATTTAAACCACGAATTAAAAGAAATCGAAAAATTAGGCTATTTATAATTTGATCTTAACAGCTAACACGATGCCATAGATTTTTTCTGATTTCCTATTTTCTTTTGTGTCTATTCGTTTAAACTTAATTTCATATTGCATTCAGCTTAATTACACATTTCCGTCGCCTTTTCCTTCCATTCTTTTTTGTTCCTGCCCGTTTTGTCTTGTTCTATTTCTTACCTTCCAAAATTCGTTGCGTTTTAAACTTTCTAATCGTTTCAAGTTTTGAACTGTCACTGGCAAATGTTCAAAACGAAATATTATTTATCCATATGCTTATTTATCCATTTAATTTGCTTTACGTGCGTTAACTTGGTTGTATTACTTTTTCATATGTTATCTGCGCTTTTTGGATATTTTCTCAGATTATTCTAAAGTATTTTTTCTGTAAATTTCACCCGTGAATTCGATTAATATTAAATTATTATCTTAGAAATTGAATTTCTTTCAATTAAACGAACCCGATCAAAATGTAGAATTTACGTCACTGCAATAATTAAGTCTAAATTAATATTTTCTTTGTCCTTTTTAACCATATTTTATCATATACTTCTATTATATGCTGAGATTTTATGTGGGCAAAACGTTAAAACTGAATTGATATCTGTCTTAGTTTGATTAAATGCATGAAAATTATGTTTAGTTAAATAAGGAAACTGAACATTGTATTCCCACATAGTTTAGAGCTTTGGCAGAGGACAAAATATAAAACACAACAAATTGAAAAGTACACTTACCTGATAGTTTAGTTACAGGTAATTTTCTTTTCTTTACAAAATATGTTGCATCATTTTTCGGGTCTGCTTAGTAGTTGACTTCTTGTTAAAGTGGTAGTTGAGGTATGTTTCATGAAGATTATTAATTATCCTTTGGCACGAAGAGCTGTTTTTTTAATCCAATGATCAATTAATAACTCAGATGCACCCGATGAGGTTGTAAGTAACAAAAAATCAACCATCTTTGTTGACTGAAAAGACGATATTACGTCAAAAAATAAATACCTAACTTATAAGGGTAACTTGTCTGAAAAAATACCATCATAATTTGGGCGGAGAAAGCCCTTAAATGAATTAAGAAAAATAAAATGAGTGCGACATTTTAAAAGTATATTTTTTACAGACGTGATTTTCAGTTATAAAGGCCCGCAACTCTTACGTGTAAAAATTTGAATTACACTAATAAAAAATTACTATTTTAAAACTATGTATTGAACTAATCAACCAATGAGGAGACGATTCAGTTTACATAATTTCTCACAAAACACGAATATATTGTAGTCGTGGGAATGCGTAACTCGTCCTGACGACGTAAGGATGTGCTAAAGTCTTTTCTGGGTTTTACTTTTCTATATTGTTTAAGGTATTCTTGAAATTATGCGATATGAACGTTAATAATTCAAAGAATATTATGGTATATTATTTTTATTGGAACTCTTTGAGATGAATAATGTGTGTATTTATTTATTTATTTATTCAGTTATTTATTTATTAATTTATTTATTTAGTTATTCATTCATTTAGTTATTTATTCATTTATTCATTTAATTATTCATTTATTTATTTATTTATTCATTTATCTATTTATTCATTTATCAATTTATTCATTTATTTATTTATTCATTTATTTATTCATTTATTTATTCATTTATTTATTTACTCATTTATTTATTTATTCATCTATTTATTCGTTTATTTATTTATTCATTTATCTATTTATTCATTTATTTATTTTATTTATTTATTTATTTATTCATTTATTTATTTCATTTATCTATTAATTTATTTATTTATTCATTTATTTATTTATTCATTTATTTATTTATTCATCTATTTATGCATTTATTTATTTATTCATTTATTTATTCATTTATTTATTCATTCATTCATTTATTTATTCATTTATTTATTTATTCATTTATTTATTTATTAATTTATTTATTCATTTATTTATTCATTTATTTATTTATTTATTTATTCATTAATTTATTTATTCATTTATTTATTCATTTATTCATTTATTCATTCATTTATTTATTTATTTATTTATTCATTTATTTATTCATTTATTTATTTATTCATTTATTTATTCATTTATTTATTTATTTATTTATTTATTTATTCATTAATTTATTTATTCATTTATTTATTCATTCATTCATTTATTTATTCATTTATTTATTTATTCATTTATTTATTTATTCATTTATTTATTTATTAATTTATTTATTTATTTATTCATTTATTTATTCATTTATTTATTTATTCATTTATGTATTTATTCATTTATTTATTTATTCATTTATTTATTTGCGAACTGTTATCCCCATCCTTATAGTTGTTGTTTTTTTCACCGCGTTTCGGCCAACTTATCCTGTAGCCCTCTCCAGGCGATTAACCGCGACGGTTAGGAAAGCTGCATCTTGTAACTTTATCGCCAGTAATTCTTATGTCTTCCTTAGTTGCTGTCGAAGAGAGTAATTATTGGGGATACAGTTACGGAACTCAGCATTTCTATCTCGTCGCGGTTAATCACTATGATTGAAAATAAATCATACGATTTTATAGTTAACTAGCAGTTATGCGTCCAACATTGTCGTTCGTAAAATTAATATAACTTAATTAATATGGATTTCTATGTATTGTTATAGAACCAATTATCTATTGAATATATATATATATATATATATATATATATATATATATATATATATATATATACCCATGCATACATACATGTGTGTGTGTGTGTGTTTTGTACTGATTTCAAAAGTTCAAAAGAAATGACTTGGGTACCATCAGCTAGAATCTAAACCAAAACATTTAGCGTTCCAAAGCTAAGATTAACTTGCCGACTTTCGTACGCGTTATTCATCCGTCAAAACAAAGATCTTACAAGATGTATGATTAGTATATCCTGTGATTTTCAGTGTTATGTGCTCAGTAGTTTAAAAGTTTAGACACACATACATAATCTAATATTTATATTTATATCAGTTTAACATACTATATTGATGATGTCAGGGATAATTATTACTTTCGTTTTTTTTATATTTAGTTTGTTTGTTTTTTTACTCTCCTATTTGTTTTCTTTTGAACAAATATTTTTTATCTGCCCCTCAGTGTTGAATATAATAATTATTACGGTATCGTTTGATCATTAAACTATTAATTTGAACTAAATTTTCATCCAAGAATAACTATATTCATGTTATGTTGTTTATATATCAATTAATAGAATTAGCGGGACCTGTGAAAATTCCACAGGAGACTCATTCATAGGTAACAGATTGATGTTTATATTCTGTAGATGTTGAGCATAAATGGAGACACTCTGATATTATTGTAGCTCTTTTGTTAAAACTGCAAAATTATTATTCTAAGCTAGCAGGAACGCCCGGAGTAGTTTGGTCATAAATATGATATTTTAGATTTTGCAGTTTTCGTATATATTATTATAATGTTCGATTTTTATGTATTATGAAGTTGCGATTTCAAAAATAAAACAAATATCCATATCACTTGGGTGCATCAGTAGCAGTGTCAGAAATTTCGTGAAAATAGTGAATAATTCCACCCCATCTTTCCAAGCTTATAACTCCTCGAAAAATGTAATTCAAGCCCTAATTTTTTTTCAATTAAAGGAGCAAGGACCAAGGTTTTATTAAAAAAAAACAAACAATGTGTTTTTAAAAAAAAAAAAGAAGGTTTTAAACTTCGGACTTTACAGGTAAATTTCTAAAAAAGGGATTTTTTTTTTGTTTTAAATTTGAATATATTATTTATTGACCTTTTCTCTTCAATTTGTGATATATAAAACTATTAAACATAAATTAATCATTTACTTTTTAAGAGAAACTTGAAAATGTGTGACACTTACACAAATGGGGGGGCGTGAATTAAAAAAAAAACGTTTGTCTAAAATATTATATTCGGTTTATTGGAAAGACATAAAGTTTCACATTGACCCTGAAAATATCGTAAAAATAGAATCAATAGAAAAATTTTGATAGATTTTTAAAGTTTAAAAATTGAAAAATATTGAGTTCGGAAAATTCATTACTGTTTAAAAAGAAATATTTCTATTACTTTTAAAACAACTGTAATGGTTTATTTTGGAAGTATAATCCATAAAGAAAATAAATAACCCACTTTTAACCGAGAAATTACGAGATTTTTATATTTTATTCGCAGTTTCGTGTTAGGGGTGTCAAAAATTCCTACAAAAATTCTGATACACCTAGTGCATCAGCTATAATCGAAACCGAAACCAACATTTATATATATATATATATATATATATATATATATATATATATATATATATATATGTATATATATATAGTTTTAAATATAATGGGCGGAAGTCTCTCGAGAGCTCTTTCAGCTATCATCTGATGATTTGGATGAAAATTTAGTTCAAATTAATAGTTTAATGATCAAACGATACCTTAATAATTATTATATTCAACACCGAGAGGCAGATAAAAATATTTGTTCAAAAGAAAACAAATAGGAGAGTAAAAAATAAACAAACTAAAAACAAAACAAAAAAAATAAAAAAAACAAAAGTAATAATTATCCCTGACATCATCAATATAGTACGTTTAACTTATATAAATATAAATATTAGATTATGTATGCGTGTCTAAACTTTTAAACTACTGGTCACATAACACTGAAAATCACAGGAAATAGTAATCATACATCTAGGATGGTTTATAACAAGTAAGATCTTTGTTTTGACTGTGAATAACGCGTATGTAATCTTAGCTTTTGAACGCTAAATGTTTTGGTTTAGATTCTGGCTGATGGTACCCAAGTCATTTCTTTTGAACTTTTAAAATCAGTACAACACACACACACACACACACACACACACACACACACACACACACACACACACACACACACACACACACACACACACACACACACACACACACACGCATACACACATATGTATGTATGTATGTATGTATGTATGTGTATGTATATATATATATATTCAATAGAGAATTGGTTCTATAATAATAGGTAGAAATCTACATTAATTAAGTTATATTATATTAAGTTTACGACCGACAATGTTGGACCCATAATTGCTAATTAACTATAAAATCGTATGATTTATTTTATTTCATACATTTGACTGGTTGGCTGATTTAGTCGGCATATCAAAACAACTATTTCGTTGAATATCTGTATGTGTTCAAATAAAATAAGTTATTGTCAAACCTGAATGAGGTTGTGGAAACCAGATTGTCGTTCATTTATTTATTCATTTTGTATGCATTAGATAATTCTGCTGCTGACATTGGTTTCTCAATATGTTTCTAGTAAGAATTCTTTCTAGAATAACATCAAGTACTAAGGAGAAGGGCGACATAAAGTTGAAATTATTCCAAGACAATATGTTTCTGCTAAATGAACTGGAATCAGATTCAGTACACCCAGGTTATCAATCTGTGTCATTAACGTCTTAATTAGCATCACCACCTTCCAGGTTGTCCATAAGGGGATATATTAGGTTGAGAAGAAAGTTCTTGCGGCATTTTTAATTTTCATTTTAAATTATGTATTTTTAAATAAGTTTTCGCAATAATACCTTTACTTTATATATAATTTTAAAGAGCGTTTTACGCTCTATTTAATCGCTTAAATTACAATCATTTTAAAACAATCGTATCTTATTTTCAGATTGTTGAATACAATATTGAAAACAAAAAACAAATTCGCACAATTTTCTTATTTCAATTCAAGCTAGGCCGAAAAGCTCGCGATATCAACGAAGGAACTCTTATTGAACACACAGCACAATGGTCATTAAATAAATTTTGTGGCGGCGACGAGAGTCTTGAAGATGGTGAGCGTAGTGGTCGGCCATTAAATGTTAACAATGACTAATTAAGAGACTTAGTCTAAGCCAAACGAAGCACAACTATACGTAATGTCCTATACGGTGATTTCCATTAACTTGAGAGCATTGAAAAGATAAAAAACTTGATAAATGGGTGCCTAATGAACTGAACAAAAAGCAAAAGAAACGCCGTTATGAAGTGCAATCTTTCCTTCTTTTACGCAACAAGAACGATCCGTTTCTCGACCGGATTGTGACTTGCGATGAAAATTGGATCTTTTTGACAACCGGCGTGCTAAGCCCAGTGGTTAGACGCAGAAGAAGTTCTATCATACTTCCCGAATATACAGGTATATATATTTACCGTGTTTTGAATTTAATATAATTTAACCTATAATTCATTTACAGAGAACTAGTTTTTACCTGCTTCTTGAGCGATGTTAATATAGCATCCAAGAATGTTAATTTCCATTTTATAACTAGTCAGAAAAAAACGGGTTCCGTTTGAGTTATAAAATATATTTATGCAATGTTTTATGTTATTTTGTTATTAATTACATGATTTTAAATGTATAAAACACATATTCAGTTAATAAAACTATTAAACTTACATGCGATTCGAACCTGGTGTGAACAAACTGGAAAAGGAAAAATAATTACTTTCCAATTGTTGGACGATTTAGCCTCGTAAAAGCAACTACCTTAGTAATGTAATCACTGCGTATTTCTTTTTATTCAACCAATGCTAACGGACTAACTTAAAAAATCACTAGATAAATAGTATTTTTAATAAACAAACTAACTTAAAAACACAATATAAATGGTATTTAAAATAAACGGATAGACTTCAAACATCACTATATAAATAGCATTTTACATAAACAAACTAACTAAAAAACAAACAATATATGGATAGTATCTTAAATAAACAAACTAAATGAAAAAACGCAATATAAAAAGCATCTTAAATAACAGATAAACTTCAAACATCAGTATATTAATAATATTAAAAAACTAATTTCAAAAATCACTATAGAAATAATATTTTAAATAAACAGAAAAATCACTACATAAATAGTATTTTAAATAAACAAACTAACTTGAAAAAGCACAATATCAATAGTATTTTAAATAAACAGACTAACTTGAAAATTCACTATACGAATATGATTTTGAATAAACAGATCAAATTAAAAAATCACCATGTAAATAGTAGACAAAAATTAACAGACTAACTTAAAAAATAATAATATAAATAGTATTAAAATAAACAGATGAACTTCAAACACCACTATATAAATAGTATTTTTAATAAACAGAATAACTTAAAAAAAAATCACTATATAAATAGTTTTTTAATAAGTAGACTAACTTTAAAAAATCACTCTAAAAATGGTATTTTAAAATGCTGAAATTTGAATTTCGTTGTCTCTAATCTTATATTGAGGATTTCCCATAGACTGAGTTAATGACAACTACGTTCGGAATAAGTATTTTTAAATGGTGAAAGTATTTGATTTTCGTTATCTCTAACCATTTTGTTTAAAAATCCTTCTAGACTAGGGTAGTACTCCTAAACTGAGGTAATTGTTAATTTGATTGAATTCAGTGGCTCTCATAATTTTTTCAGCCTACCAAATAATAGAAAGAAGAAACTAGTACCCTGTTTACATTATAGATGCCTTAAAACAACGTTCCTATGCCGTAAGCATTTGTAAAGCACATATGTTCATGTGTAAATAAAAATCATAAAAATTATCTGATTGTCAGAATTTAATGAGTTTTTCGATATTTATTCAGAATTGGATGAATCTATATATCTATAAAAGTAAACGTGTCTGTCTGCCTGTCTGTCTGTGTGTCTGTGTACATTTCCCTACACAATAACTCTGTCAACTTTAAATCTACAGACTCGAAATTTGATATACAGGGTAGTGAGATTTGGGGAAATGTTTGTAATCCGTTTTCGGTCAGAAATTTGGTTGTTAAGAGGTCAAAGTTCAACGATTTGACCTTTGAGAAATCTACAAATTTCATAGGGGTCATAATAGGGGTCAAAGTTACAAAAAATTGACCTCTGCGGTCTCTACCAAATTACTCAGACAATATCTGGTCTAAACATTTTAAATTTTAGATAAAGGGCAAGCTTTTTAATCGGTTTGGGTCGAAAATTTGAGCTATCAATATATAAATGTATGTATGTATGTATGTTTGCATGTCTGCCTAAAACCTTCGACACGGATTTTCACAAGATCTTTTTGAAGCTCGATCCTTCATACGACAAATACCGAAAAATTGGCTAAAAACATTAATTTCTTCACCCTCAACTGGACACCTTTTTTTTATTTTTGCTCAAAATACACCCCAAACACCCGGGCGACACCGGGCTGAAATGTTAGTTTGGATGGATTTATCGTTAAAAAGTAAGGTTTCTTAAAATATACGTAACAAACAAAGAACTAAGTATAATATAATTCTATGTTAATATTTTAGCAAGCTGACATAAGCAACCAGTTCTTGTGTGGTTTGGTCCTGGATATGACCTAAAACTATATCCGATGGTGAGGCCCCACCTTGCGGGCCTTGGGGAGTGTGGAGCCACCCTTTAATTGCCATGGCTCCCAGGTCCACTCTGACCCGGAGTGGTAGTACCGGTTAGAGTCCCAACTATGGGTTAAATAGAATCTGACTTAAAAAAAATATACACCATTAAAAATCGTTCCTCAAAATAACTAGATTCGGCATTAAATAACCTGAAAAAGGTTGATATGCTGTAAAACAAAAGCAATCAACCTTGTGTGGTTTACCGTGAAGTTGTAAAAAAAATGTAATGAATATATATTTATTAATTGTTTGGGAAGAAAATAAAAAAAAAAAACTCCAAAGTATATACGACAATCAATATAATAGCCAAGAATAATACCTACAAAATAATTTATAACAGAAGAATAAATCAAAATCATGTTCTGCCTCTGTTTTAACTTGGAAGCAACGTCTCTTTGCGAGTGTTTCGTGAAAACACCTTGAGCCTGCTGTTGGTCTGTTGTTGGCTCGCCAAGCCTGCAAGCCATTCAATTAAATTCCCTCCATGAGCATATTAGTTCCAGAAAAGGACGTGTTATTGATTAATTATGATTTGCTTCCACATTTCTCTTCTCAATTTATCATTATTTTTTAGTAGACACATTCGGCATAATGGTGAGAGTGTTACCTAATGGGCTGAGGGACTGGAGTTTAATTCTCAGTCGAGTTATGCGAACGATTAAAAATTGTAGACACACTCAACATTAAGGGGGATAAAGGGATGAATGAAGTAATTAATAAAATTTAGTGTCCCCCCTCATATCTGTGTGCATTAGCTTATAAAAACGGAGATTTCAGGTTGCCCTTAACTATAGTCGGTCGCTTAGCTTATTATGTAGTTTTATACTAATATATATATATATATATATATATATATATATATATATATATATCAAATAAGAGACGTGTTACATTTAATGGATAAACCTACCCAGACTATATATATATATATATATATATATATATATATATATATATATGTGTGTGTGTGTGTGTGTGTGTGTGTGTGTATTGTAATATAATTAAATATCTTTTGAATTAATATTTTCTGATTAGCCATCAATCTATTGAGATTGCAACAATACTATCGAATATATTGTGTTCACCTACCAGTTTCATTGGATAATATGTAAACTCATAATCCCTCATATAATCTTATAATATGCATCATTTTTAATAGGCCTTTCGTTTCGGTATTATATAACTAAAATGTATTATATCATCCGTAAAGCCAACAAACCACATGAAACCAACATTGTAACTACAATAAAAAAGTATCTCGATTAGATGCATTAATGATATGAAGCGTTGAATGGAATTTTCAAAACTGAATGTTTTGTATTAATCCATCTTAAACTGACCTGCATCTTTGCACAGGCATAATGCTTGGGTGGTTCTTTCTTTTTTAACTGCATTTGAAGCGTGTTGAAAAGAGCGAAGCAGCGGACACGTTTTGTCTTTACGAGGCTTGATGTTTTGCGAATCGAAAGCGATTTAATCATTCCGCTTAAAGAAGCACATTGCAATTGGTCGGACTGTCTTTTACGTTTAGGAATAAAAAACAAGACAATGGATCAGATCTGACGGGAGGAAAACATAGCAGAATAATTCAAAGAGACGGCAAAAACAGAAATAGCAAACAAAAAGCCAAAAGCAGGAAGTGGGTAAGAAATCAAGTTTAAGTTGAAGGAATACCAAAGAGAGACTAATAGAGAAAGAGAGAGAGAGAGAGAGAGAGAGAAAAGGAGAGACAGAGAGACAGAGATAGAAGCACAGAAAAGATAAGTATGATAAAAGGGAGAAACAAGGTAACCGATTACTTAAAAAAGAGAAACGAAGACAAACATAACAAGGAAAGATGATTAATACGGTTTAGAATATTCTAAGTTATATCCTATAATTGACAAAAGGAAAGCACAATACACGTTATTCTTCGGAAGGCAAAACCTTTTATTGTTATGACCAGAAATGAGTTTAAACTATTTAAAGACCTCAAAATTACTTTCCAACACAAAATGTGTTCCTGAGATAATTGATTGCACTAAATATTTACATTTTATGGGAAGTAAAAATCATAGTATTTTATACAATCAAATCAAATACCATGCGATACATTATTATTTTCAACTATAAGACCAAGCAGAACAGAATTTCGCTCATAGAGTGTCCCATCTGTTAAACAAAATCCCACGAAGCTGTTTTCCAGTGGACTACAACGTGTGCGCCTTCAAGTCTAATGTAAATAAGTACTTGTTGCCAAGTGTTCTTGAATAAATAATTCCTCTCAAAATTTCTATAGCTCATTTGTCCGCTTGTTTACAATATTTGCGCGGTGGCTTACACTGCCCAATCGAAGATTCCTTTAAGCCTTATCATCTGGTGGACCAAATAAGATACACCAATGTAATATGTAAATTCTATTTTGAACAACCATGACAGAACGACGAGAATGATATTATAAACTGAGGTAATGCATGCGGACCTTCTCACCGACCGATAGACAGAACATCATACGGGAACTCGTAGGCGTATTGAATACACAAAAAAGGAGAGAACAAAAGAATAGAAAGTAGAACAGAAAGGAAGAAAACGATGTTGTTTTTTTATTTTTCAAATGTCAAACACCTTTAATCGAGACAGGCATTCGAAGGAGATGAATGGTATTGACGTAATCGATAAGAAAACATCTGGTTTGATCAGATCACGTAACTGTCGACAGGGTGAGGTGAAACACTTCCCTTTAGTCAAGTTTGTCGGTATGTATGTAAATATGCATGCATTATGTATATATCTATCTCAACCCATTCTTTGATTTCTAAACCGTTTTTTAATAAACTATTCTGTTATCATATAATGTGGGAGGTGGCTGTGGTCTTGTGGTAAACGACACGGATAGACAACCTGACTTTCCCATGTTCAATTCCAGTTCGTTCCACATTAGAATGTTGGTGACCTTAACGTGATCTCTCCTATAATAACCGATGCCTTTCAAGAAAGAATTCTGACCAGAAAAATATCAGGGAAACGAATATCAACAATATAATCTTCGGATTATATATTTCATTTTCTCTGGCTATCCAATAGTCTATTTATCGATTTATCTCTCTACTCATATATATCTATATGTGGACACATTTACCTCTCACCATCTGTTTATCTAGTCACGCCTGTGTATGTTTTTAAAGTAAACGTTGGTTTTAAAAGAAATTGCGTTTTGTATAGACAAATACACGTATAATAATATATACAGGTCTAAAATATATAATGCTAGGAATGGAAAAAAGAGGAACAATACAAGAAAAGCAGGTGATAGTTTATCAGCCGACCAAAGTGTAGTAATTTAGGTGAATAGAAAGACAATGAGAAGGTAGTTCACCAACGGTGCACTGACTCATTTGAAAGTTCTATTCACCTAAATTTCGAGGCAAAAATGCAAAGATGTCTACTTGCATTATTTAAAAAGAAGGTTTGTTTGCAAGGACGTCTATGACAGGATTAGACCCTCTGGTTCACAACGTCCTAGACTGTATGGTCTCCCCAAAATCCACAAGCAAGGTGTTCCGCTGAGACCTATTTTATCAATGGTTGGTTCGGCACAACGTTCTTTGGCTCAGTGGCTTGTGGAAATTCTGCCACCTATGCGCGAGTTATATACCACGCACTGTATCCCTGGTTCTTTTCAGTTTGTTGATTATGTACGTGGGTTGGATTCTAATGCAGAGACATCTTTTATGTGCTCTTTTGATGTCTCTAGTCTCTTTAACAACATACCGTTGGATGAGACTATACGTATTGTACTGACGCGCTTTACGATGGGCGCCTGATTGCTCAACGTTTTTCTAAAGAGATTCTTATTGAACTCATTTTAATGTGCACAAAATCTGTGGAGTTTAGTTTTTGTAATATTATGTACTGTCAGGTCGACGGGGTTTCAATGGGGAGTCCGTTGGCCCCAACTTTAGCGGATATTTTCGTTGGGTACAATGAATCCGTTCTGTTTAACTCTATAACATAACCCACTGCATATTTCAGATATGGTGACGACACCTTTGTTGTTTTTCCATCGCAAAGTGAAGCGTCGGCATTTTTTGATAGGTTGAATTCTTTGTATGGAGCTCTAAAGTTCACTATGGAAAGTGAGAAGGACAATTCGCTTCCCTTCTTGGATGTTCTTGTCGAACGTTCAGGGGGGGGGGCTTTCTCACTACAATTTATAGGAAGCCGACATTAACTGGCCTATATGTGAACTGGTTGTCTTTTGTACCAAAATCACGTAAGGTCGACTCAATTAATACTTTGGTACATAGAGCCCTGATGATTTGTTCACCTAACAGATTGGACGCCGAACTCGATAAGATCAGGGAAATATTCATCAATAATGGTTATCCTGTTGACCTTATTGACGACTGTATTTTCAAAAAGGTTGCGGATTTTAAATTCTCTAAAAGGTTTGGAACTTTGAAATGCCCGGTTTATTTAAAAGTACCGTGGATTGAAGAAAAGAGTAACAGACTTTCCAAACAGATTCGCAGAATATTTATGATTGCTTTTATTCTGTGTACTTGCGTTTTGTATATACTACGAGACCTGCATTTACTTCTTTTCGCAAGGATAATTTGCCTTACATCCAAAATAGCAATATTGTATATCAATTCAAATGCCAGTGCGATGCTGGTTATGTTGAGCGAACATCCTTGCATCTTTTGACTCGTATAAACCAGCATGTTCCATCGAAGATCAGACAAGGGACCATGGGGTCTGGTAGTCTCCCTCCTTCTGCAGCTTTGGACTCTGCTATTGGCCAGCATTTGGTTGACAACCCGTGCTGTGCCGATAGATATAAAATAGAATGGTTCGAGGTGCTACATAGAGCGGACTCCAGAAACCATTTAAAGATTTTGGAGTCTGTCTCTATTGCGGTGCGGAAACCTTCTTTGTACCGACAGAAAGAAACATCTAACGCATTGTTTCTCTTTGGGGAATTTTGAATCTTTTCTCCCATTTTTTCCCCTCGTTGTGCCAATATTTTAATCGTTTTTTTTAACGTTAATATTCTTTATTTTAGTGTCCCCGTATTTTGGCACATTCAATAGTTCCCCATCAGAACTCTTTACTTTCGACATAGTATTATTATTTTACGCTATCGATTTTCTCCTGATGAGATGATAGCTGAAAGAGCTCTCGAGAGACTTCCGCCCATTATATTTAAAACAATATATATATATATATATATATATATATATATATATATATATATATATGTATACTAGCAAACGTACCAGTTGTTGATTGGGTTCAAAAACAGCCTACAGAAAATGGACTCTGATTTATGAAAGTATGATAGGTAATGAAAAGGAAGGGTTGTAAAGAGATAGCTTCGAATTTAGGGGTATCAAAAACCAAAGCAAAATATAATGAAAGTAAAAATAAAATAGATAAACCCCATAATTTATTATACCATACCTGTTCACACTGAAACACTTATCACAATATTATGTGGATCTATATTAAAAAACCTTATTACACTTTGTGACATATTTCCATTCTATGAAGGTCAGGCGCGAACGAACACCCGATAATTTTATTATACCATATTTCTTCAAACTGAAACATAATTATCAAAGTATACTTACGCAGATAGATATGAGAAGTTTTTATTAAAGTTTGTGCCTATTCTATGGAGGTTAGGCGCGAACGCAGACCCCACAATTTTATTATACCATCCCTATTTAAGTTAAAACATACTTATCAAAGTAATCTTATGTACATCTATATCAAAAACCCTTGTAAACGTTTTTATTTTTTTAATTTTTACATTTTTTATTTTCATACTTTGTGGACCAGGCGCGTACACAGACCCCACAATTTTAATGAATCATCATTATGCCAGATCAAGCATACCAATTCCTGTGTCTCGATAATCTTCTATCATTATATATGATCAGTTTTCTATAATAGTCAACCATATAGGAGCCTATTCGTGATCAGACACACACAGACGTTCAGCTATATATATATATATATATATATATATATATATATATATATATATATGGAAAAATGAAGCTCGATGTAACTACAGAGCATATACAAATAAATGACAATAGTCTTTATTCGAAATTTCTTAAAGTACTTTGGCATGCACAATTCTTGACAACATCTGTTTCGTAGCACAGAATATTTCATGTAATGATTATGCCAACTATTAAATTTATTTTACCCTTAACTGATCAGGAGAGAAAAGCACTTATTAAATTTAAAAGGAAATGAAGGCATTTAGGCGTGATTCAAAAATCCTAAAGTGGAAATAGAAGTAGCAATTATTTTTTAGTTTGTTACGCGCTCTTTGAATTTTGGAATTCAAATATATATATATATATATATATATATATATATATATATATATATATATATATATATATATATATATATATGAACAAATGATTAATAAAACATGTTAAAAGACATCTTGAAAAAGAGTTAAAAACATTTAATTTTAAAAAAGGAAGCACAAGATGGTTGAGATTACTTTACTTGTAAATATTAACTCTTTAATATTTATAATATATTTTAAGTTTTCCATTTTGATTACCTTGGTAAACTTATTGTAATTTATATATATATATATATATATATATATATATATATATATATATATATATATATATATATATATTAGTTTGATATGCATTAATTTGCATATCTATGAATTAGCGACATTAAAAAGAACGAATTCGGGAGAAGAGAGCGTCGACTGTTCGATATCAGAGAGGACAAAAACTAAGGCCAATAGGCATTTAATGTTTTTGAGATAATTGTCTTTTTTTTGTAATCTCGTTACATCAAATGATTTCATGTTTTTTCTGGAGCGATTTCCCTTCAACAAAAAACTTCAACAGACGTCTGAAGAGCACAGTGGTTTATAGAACACAGTCGCAAAAGAGGAAATCCTTACCAAGTTTGACAAATCATGATTGTCCTAGAATGTTAAAAGGTATTGCTTCTTCAGTTTGCAGTAGTATTCCGTATATAGTACCCATAAATCTTCTAAGAATTCCTTATTAAAGCAAGTGAAAACATTATAAAGAACGATTAGAAATATCGCGTACAAGTCGGGTAAAATGTTTGAGTGGAGAAGTCCTCGACGATAAAACTAACACCTTGCATTTTGTACTGTTGTGAATAATTCTCATGTCAGTAAATGTAATATAGCAAGCCGAAAAAAGCTGATCTGACATCATATTAAGTGCTAAAAGTAAGTTCAAGCTAAGTGAAAGAGGACTTATGCCTAACGCATATTGGGGAAAAAGCTAATAGCAAAGCAAGGTTTGGCTATTTACTCTTTGTTCAAATCAACAATTTAAAAAGTAAATCTAAATTCTAGCTTATTGAGGAGGAAGTGTAAACGAGTAAAGAGATTAAATATAATACAGAATGGCCAGTATAAATGAATAAGTTGAAGTTAATGGGCGAAACGAAAGGAGTTGCAAAGAAAATAATTTCCCGATCTAATAAACGGTGTTAGAATTTCAACGAGTTTCAGTTTTTTTGTCCATTTGATCTAGTATATCTTGCAAAGCCTATCCAATATATATTAATATTAGAAAAGGCAGAACGTACAGTTGCCACGTGTGCAAGAAATACACTACAGAATGCATTAATGGCAGCCCTTACGGTTTGGATAATGATTGTTATTCGTTAGCAACATAATCATGTGCTAAAAAGCAATTACTGATAAAGTGTTTAAAGCAACAGGGAGACCGTAAATTGTAATCTAATTACCGTAAAACCCGGGGCGAGAGTACAGGCAAGCACAAAGCATGACAAATCGGTTATCATCAGCGGTCGATCTACAGTTGATAGAGAGTATAAAGCCACAACTAAAATTCCTTCGACACTTAGCTGTAATATTACTAAGACCAGATTTAATTCTATTCTCTGCGAGCACGAAGCATTTGAGGTTGGGCACGTGACAAGTGAGGAATACATGACACCAGCGAATGGAAAAAAGAAAACCAAGAAATGTTGACGACAATAGGGATGACTCAATAGTAATGCATTGTAGAATCTCTTGCAAAATTGGAACAGTGAAAGTAGGGTAAGCAAAATTTTATGCTGTTTTATTCGATTTATTGAATTTTTATTCGCGACTATTATTGGAAGATCAAAATAAAGCGAATATTCGGGTGAAAAACATTATAACATCCTAACACATTTAGGAGTCTCCTGTAGATTATGACTGAATGAGTAATATGAAATACTATACTTTAAAGACCTTCAAAATGTATTAAACTATGAGAGTGAAATAGCAAACAATTGTACATGCAGGATAAATAATACATAAAAATAAAATAATTAAATAAAACTAAGCCAACTAAACCAAACCAACACCTAAAAATAGAAATAAAAGTGATCCAAGCACTAAAGTACTAAGATAAAGCAACTTGTTAATTCGATACATTCACAAAAAGTGTGAGTTACCCCTACACAATGTCACCATATATTATTTTCGTCTCAGTTGACATTTTATATCATAAAACAGTACAATATCTAATTATATAATTCTCGTTTAATATGATATATATAAACTAATAATAATAAAATGATATTTGCCTACTGTTGTTGCTAAGAAATGTATTTATTTAAAAGCACTTACTGGATATGCGTGCTTTAGCTTCAAATAACGATTTCTTTAGCAGCCAGTGTTTACACCGTGGTGTCCAAAATGAAATGACTACACTCGTTTGAGTGCACATCCTCTGCGCATACACTGCCCAGAATAAAAACAAATGATTATATTTTGCACCAATCAGAGAACTTTCTAGGATTATTCGAAATGACTTTCTGGGAGCCACTTGGATCTCCTAAAAAGCCAGATTTTTCTACAATAAACCTCTTGAGCCGAAATACACTTATCGGCATCATGGACGCTCCTCCCTCCCTCCTGCTGGCATGTCAACTCACGCATACTCATACTTACAAAGCACGACTTCTTGAATTACTGATCAATTGCAGTATTTCCAACTTTTCTCACTGAACCTCCTTTCTAATATGATAAACAAAGAACATTGACTCTTATCAACGACATTTAATGAAATACAATTTAATTGGGCAGAGAAGTTTTGATTACGGTTTTCCGATTCCTGTAACTCTTCAACTCTAGACTCTCGACTCTAACCTCTTTCGATATCTCAACTAATGAATCTTCCTTATTAATTTATTTTTATTTCGGACTATTAGTCTCATCTTTATTAGTTGTTGTTTTTTTGATCTTTTATTGATTTTTGTTTATTCACAACGTTTCGGCCAACTATTCCTCTGGCCTTCGTCAAGTGGTAACCGCGACGGATAGGAACTTCGAATTTCCTAACTGCATTCTCAACCAGCACTGCCATCCGTAGTTGTTGTCGTCTCACCACATTTTGACCATTGGAATTCATTTTTGAGATGAGCATTATATATTAATTTATTTTTATTTCGGACTATGGAAGATCAGATAATAAATAAACGTGGATTTATAAGATCAAAGAATCCAACCTTGATCGCCTTTCGGGGCCCGTGGCGCAGTTGATAGAGCCGTTGAATCTCTACAGTTCCAGATGAACTTTGTCTGAAGATTGCGGTTTCAATCCCACCCAAAGCGTGCCAGAGGTTAATTAGTCAAAGTTTAGGCACAGATAAAGAGTGGAGAAAATTATTGACAGTAGTTTTTGCTAGACGAGTGTTTTTCCTAAGGATAATACTAAAAATCTTTTTCACTGAAACTATTTCTTCGATACTGACTCTTGCTAAATTAAATAACCCCTCAAAACCTTTTCCCTTACATTGGTGACCTCCGTAACAAAAAAAACTATCCTCCTATGGTAATAAATAGGAGGAAAACAGTTGTCAGAAAGATACTTCTGGAAAACAGTTAATAGAAAAGGATGTTTTATTTGAATGAGATCACAAAACAGCGAATTGATGGAGACTATAATATCAACGAGTCCAAAATTTATACATTAATAGATTGATATATAAAAGCTTCAGAAACAACTATATTGGATTTAAATTCTAACGCAATGATACAAGAAACGGTTCAAATAATAAAATCTTACTCAAGTACTTATACATTTACAAGTGGACACACGTTGCACGGAAGACATTAAACTAACTTAGCATAGAATGGCTGAGAAGGTACCTTGAAGAATTGCAAAATGTACGTTTATTTGTGACTAAGCGGCAGGAAAAGTTCTTTCTGAAAATAGAGATAGATACTTTTGAGAAAGTAGTTATGAGTAAGTAGCAGAAATCAATAATTACGGAAGCAGAATATGGAATAGGAAAGATTAGTTCGAATGTACGTATCTCTATTTACCAGTTTACTTACTAAGGTTGGCAAAAATAAACAAAAACACTTCAGTTTCTTAGGAAATATACTTGTTCAATTCGTATTTAACATGCGCAATAAGGTAATTCAATATTTATTAATGTTTTATGCAATTATATCATTTATTAAAATTTATTTAAAATCATTTATTTAAATTTATTAAAATCATTTATTAAAATCATTTAGGATAAGCCTCGGAAAATGTGACGTAGGTTTGATGACAGACATACAAAAAATTACCATATAATAAGGAACTGATAGCTGAAGGACAATATATAACTCAGATAAAATACCACGTGGTAACTTTCAAGGAGGGGAGGTTTAGTTCTCTCCCACTGCAAGATCTTAGATACCAGGGTCGGAAAGTGGGATTGAGAAGTCAGCGCCCCCAAGGAGGGGCATTTTTACCTGTAAAACGTGGCTTGGCAGCCCATTCAGTATTCCCCAGTAAGGAGATCTCAGGCGATTAGTAATAAACTAACACTTTATCAAAGAGATAAGGCAAGGCCCGGAAATGTCGACTTTCTAGAACTGCACAAAACCAAACTCTTACCGCAAAATAAACAGAGACCGGATCATTTCCGGAATGGTATAATCGCTATTGACATTTGAGGGCTGGGTGGGCTGGGTGTAATGATAGCGCTGCTCTTTCGTTTCAGTAACTTTTATATATACTCTTTCGTTCCGGTTTCGTGATCTAAATTTTGTATGCACTCACGCATGCGCATAGCAATTAACCAATAAAGCGGGGCGCCATTATTCAGTTCCCTTCTTACCAACCAAAAACACGTGTTCCAATCTTATTCTTACACATCCATGCACAACACAGCATGACATGGTGGCAAGCGGTATTATCATACAACACACAATCTTATGACGTCACAGACAATTTAAAAAAAGAAATGTATAACAGCGAGTAAAAAAACAAAACAAAAAAAAACGATTTTTTAATCTCTCGCACGTTGAATGAATTTTTTTTTAACCTCCCACACCATACAAATTGTCTGTACCTTTTTTCTTCACACTTTCTTATCGTAATGGCCGCAATTTCATTACAAGCTCCTAGTTTTGATTGGGGCTCGACATGTATTGCCGAATCATTCAAACTATTTCGACAACGAATGGAACTTTACTTCACCGTCAAAGCGACGAACCACGAGGATAAAGTCCCTCTAATACTTCTCGCGACCGGCGAAGGTTTACGCCGGTATAAATGTCGGATGATGATCGCAAGGATCCACAAATAATATTTGCTGCATTTTTGGAGCAGCTAGAACCGGCAACAAATCACCACGTTTGTAGACTGGAACTCGGAAAATACCAGCAGAGACCAAATGAAACAACAGACATCTTCATCAACAGATGTCGACTGTTGGAAAAGAAATGTGATTTCAGTGCCGACGAGTTAAACGAACGCCTCGTCGAGTTACTAATTGCCAGCACACCAATACCCGAACTGCAAAAGGAACTATTAAACAAACCGAAGGGTTACAGAAACGAGGAAGCTGTTAGATTAGCCCGTTCACACGAGGCTTCAGCAGTTTATGTCAACCAGCTCCACCAGTTACAGGAATCACCACAGATAGCCGCAATAAGCCGTGGTACACATGAGTGGCAAGGGATTGACCGAAAACGCGGAAAACCTGCAAAAATTGTGGACACTAAGTCTGGGTACTGGTCTATAAAGCTCGACCCTTAAAGTCAGCCACTAACAACTTTCCAAACACCATTTGGAAGGTATTGTTTTGGACGACTGCCATTCGGTTTGTGTGTCAGTCAGGACATCTACCAACTCGAGATGGACAGAATACTCGGGAAATGCACCGGTGCTTGTGGTATAGCTAACGATATCACCATATATGGGTCGACAGAGCAGGAACATGACGAAAACCTAAGACGTCTCATGGAGGTCGCTACCGAAGAAGGCCTTACCTTGAACTCGGAGAAATGCAAGATCAACTGCCGTGAAATATCCTTTTTTGGAAACCTGTACACACACACCGGACTAAAATCAGACCCGGTGAAGGTACGTGACCTACAGAAAATGCCTGAACCACATAACAAGACGGAACTACAACAATTCTTGGGTATGATGACATACCTGTCTCGTTTTGTCAAAGATTCAGTTCCAAGACAGTAGTGTTGCTTGACCTATTACACAAGGACTCTGCTTTCCAGTGGGAACCACACTATCAGGAAGCTTTCAAAAAGATAAAAAGTGAAGTATCTGAAACGTCCCTGCTCCACTATTTTGACCCTAGAAAACCGATATACATGCACTGTGATGCGAGTTTACATGGAATCGGTGCAGCTCTGCTATAACCAGATGAGGAGGGCAATCTATCGCCTGTCACATATGCTAGCAAGAGCCTCACAAAGACAGAACAGAGATACGCATGTATCGAACGTGAGCTACTGGCCATAGTATTTGGCACACAAAGGTTCCACACATACCTCTATGGCCACCATTTCCAAGTCGTCACTGACCACAAATCCCTCACTATGATCATCGACAAACCGCTCACCTCAGCCCCGACACGTCTGCAAAGAATGCTAATAAAATTCCAAGGAATCAACTTTAGGCTCATATATAACAAGGGATCTGACAACATCTTGGCTGATGGATTATCGCGCTTACAACCACCTTGTAATGCGGACCCTATCGAACTTGATGTCCGGGTTGATACAGTTCGTGTTCCCACTAATTACATCGAACAGCTAAGACAGTGTACGACAGTGGATCTTCTGCTTAACCAGCTGAGAGAGACCATCATCACGGGATGGCCAGAGACAATCAAGCAGCTGCCCACTGAGATTAGAGTGTTCTGGGACCTAAGAGATCAGCTCTCAATTGATAGTGGTCTTATCCTCAAAGGACAACAAATCGTCATCCCACAGACACTTAAAAAAGACATATTAGAACAACTACATGCTGCTCATTAAGGACAAGACAGAACAAAACTCCTTGCCAAGGACACTGTTCATTAGATAAACATAAACAAAGACATTGAACAGTTCACAAAATCATGCAGTATCTGTCAACAGCATCAGCCCTCCCAAATGCAAGAGCCGCTAATGCAACATGACATCCCAACAAAGCCATGGGACGTAGTTGGCACAGACCTGTTTGATCTCCACGGAAGTCAATGGTGGATCATAGATGACTATTATTCAAAGTATCCTATAGTCAAACGCCTACCTGATCATTCACCAAGCAGTGTCATAGTGAACATCACACACCAAATCTTCTCAGAGTTTGGCATACCATCCAAGATAACGGAACACACTTTTCAAGTCATCTCTACCGCGAATTCGCCAAAGCATGGGGCTTCCATCATGAGACCACGTCACCTCGGAGACCACAAGGGAATGGCTTCATAGAACGTCAAATAAGGACTATCAAGAATATTCTCAAGAAAGCCAAACAGTCGGGAGCAACTCCTGAGCACACTGCTGTACTGGCGCTGCACCCCAATTTCAAGTGTCATACCAAGCCCTGCACAACTACTCATAGGTAGACGAATTCAATCTCCACTAATCACTAAAATCAGAAACGACAACCAGGACCAGGATCAGATATACAGCGCATTCCAACAACGCCAGCAGAACCAAAAGAGGTATTTTGACCGACATGCACTTAAGGAAGATCTACCACCCCTATACCATGATCAACGGATAAGAGTACATAATCTTGTGTCTGGAAGCTGTGACCTAGCGACTATAGTATCCCAGGTAGATGGTCACCGCTCCTATCTCCTGGAGAATGTCAGTGAGTATGTGCTGCGAAGAAACCGACAGCACATAAGAAGTATTCCAGTGACGCTTGCCCCACAAATGTCGCAAGACCTCCCCAATACAGCTCCACAAAATGTGCGACGTCTGTGGATCCACTTGTGTGTGCATCCCCAAACATACCAAATCACACTCAAAAACGTACCCGTAGTGGTAGGGTGGTTGACCACCATCAAAAATGAACTCATGATGAGCCAACACTCATAACCTCTCAGCAAGCATCTCATGGGGCAGAATAATCCCCTGCTTCGCTGTAGCTGTTCAGGCAGTCTACCCTGAACCAGCTTTTCCATTTTCTTTGTTTTGTTTTACATACCTAAATCATCTTTGTTTTCAGAGAAAGGGAGATGTAATGATAGCGCTGCTCTTTCGTTTCAGTAACTTTTATATAGACTCTTTCGTTCCGGTTTCGTGATCTAAATTTTGTATGCACTCACGCATGCGCATAGCAATTAATCAATAAAGCGGGGCGCCATTATTCAGTTCCCTTCTTACCAACCAAACACACGTGTTCCAATCTTATTCTTACACATCCATGCACAACACAGCATGACGCTTGGGATTTTCTACATTACAGTTTACAATAGCTATACTTATATACCAAGGAAATGTCAGATATACGTTTACAAGCGATATTAGCAGTTAAGCCCGGTTTCGCTCGAGCCTTATGTACTGTGCATAACTTGCACTACGTGTGAATACACTTAATGTAAGATTTCAAATGTTTAGACCAAAAATTGTCTGAGTAATTTCGTAGAGACCGCAGAGGTAAATTTGTTAAACTTTAACCCCAATTTTAATCCCTTAAGATTTAATATTTTGGTCTTAAATCAAAATACAAATTTGACCCATGTCCAAGTTACTTACATCTTTAATTTCAAATGTTTTCAAGGAATTTGGTAGAATATGCAAAGATCAACTCTTTCAACTTTGACCTTTTGGCAGTCAAATTTACGCCCCCAAACTGATTAAAATGCTTACCGCATGTGTGAATACCCGTTACGTATAAATTCCAAATGTTTAGACTCAAAATTATCTTAGTAGTTTGCTAGACACCGCAAAGGTCAAATTTTTTGAACTTTGACCCATTGGCAGGTTCAATTTTCGACTCAAACCGATTAAAAAGCTTGCCGTATATCTGAATACATTTTATGTAAACTTTTAAATGTTTGAACCAGAAACTGGCTGAGTAATGTAATAGAGACCGCAGAGGTCAGTCTATTTTGTAACTTTGAACCCCAATTTTGATCTTTTAGCATTTATTTTTTAGGCTCAAATTAAATTAAAAGTTTGATGCATGTCCAAGTAACCTATATTTAAAATTTCAAGTGTTTCGATCAAAAATTGGTAGAGGAGTTTGGTAGAGTTTTCAAAGGTCAATTCGTTGAACTTTGACACCTTGACAGCCAAATATCTGCCTAAAACCGATTCAAAAGATTTTATCAAATCTCAATATTCCTTATGTCAAATCTCGAGTGTCTAGACTGAAAATTGACAAATCAAATTATAAAGTTAGATCCATGTCAAAGTAACCCATATCTAAAATGTCAAGTTTTTAGACCCAAAATGACGGAGGAGTTTTGTAGTGTTCTCAAAGATCAAATCGTTGAACTTTGACCCCTTAACAGCCAATTTTTAAGCCGAACCCCCGATTAAAATGATTTTCCCAAATCTCAATGCTTGACACAGTTATTTGGTAGGGAAGTGTACATAGACAGACATTTTCACTTATATATATATATATATATATATATATATATATATATATATATATATATAATATATTTGTAGTCATCGACATACAGTCCTTTTTCGTTGTATCACAACTCATCAGTGCCGCTAGACTAGAATCTCTCCCAAGCCAAGGATTGAACCTAGAACCGTCGTGTTGACGGTCGGCGGTTCTCCCACTCGACCATGGAATTGACGCCCGTGAATAACTCGTCGGAATGTCTATTTAAATAGACACCCGCCACCACCTTTATAGTGCTCAAATCGTCTGTTCGTAAACAAACAAACAACGAGCTTCGCATTTTCAGCCAATTAAGTAGCGGGTGAGATTATTTACAACAGTGCTCTACCCAAAGAGGGGGGGCTTTTTAATATATATATATATATATATATATATATATATATATATATATATATATATATACATGTATATATATAGCGAAACAGTACTGTATGGGGATGACTATAATACTCCTTATATTGAGTTGAGCATATTACCTTTAGCGTATAAGCGATGCTCTTTGTGTAAACAAATCGAGCAGAGGTAGATGTCAAAACATCGCTAAACTCACGACTCACGCAGCAGCCGCCAATAGCGTAGTGGATAGGAGCCTTGACTCTCGTACAAACGATCGGCTTGAGATAGTTGCCTGTCTAGCCGCACAGATGAGCTGTGAAACAGCGAAACAGTACTGTATGTGGATGACTATATATATATATATATATATATATATATATATATTAGTCTGGGTGCCCCGCGTTGCCCGGGCTTTCAAGGTGTGTGTTGACAAGGAAATATAAAATAAAAAAGTGTTGCAGGCAGGCCCGAACCAGTACTGCGAAGGAGGAAAAGAACGCCCCCCAAACGCGACGTCTTTGCCGTTTTGTCCATCGCTAAACTGGAAGTTGCAAAGTTTTAAATTAAGGCCAGTGAATCGAAAAAAGGATATGATTTTCAAACATATTGGCGTAAAATCGACACCTCCCTGTAGAAAAGTGCTTAGTTGAGGGTGAAGGAATTAATTTTATTGGCCAATTTTTCGATATTTGACGTCCGCAGCGTCGCGCTTTAAAACGATACCGATTTCCTTAAAATCCGTCGCCTCTGTCGAATGTTTAAGGCATACATACATACATACATACATACATATATTTAAAAAGACAGGTGATACTTATATTATAGACTAGCCTGGGTGCACGGCGTTGCCCGGGTGTGTTTGGAGGTGTGTTCTGAGCCGAAAAAAAGTGGTAGTAGACAGGTAGACTCGAACCCGTGACGTGAAGGCGAAAAAGAAAGTGAAAGAAAATCTGACATCTTACCGCCACGCTATAAGGCGACAGGAAGAGAAAAACGTTCAAATTTAGCGATTTAGCTCTGGCAGCGTCCAAATAAATAGCAATTGTCTGATATAACACCCTGCCGTTTTGTACGTCCGCCCGCAGTTGACACAGGTTAACTCTGGCAACTCCAGACTGCTTTGTGGCCCACTACGCCGATGAGTAGTCTGGTGACTCATCAGCCCAGCTCTGCTCAGACATATTCTTCCGCACACCTCATACTCCAGACACATATGGCGCCTGCCATCCACGGCCTCTTTCACCCACCCTTTCCGGATATCGCGCTTCAGCCGCTCATACTGGGTTCGATCCGCCCCAAACTTGCCCACACCTCTCTGCAAGGTTCTTCTCCACCCTCCGTGATCCAAAGCAAGACTCTCTCAGGTTGTTTCATCTATCTCATATTTTTTTAAGGTGGACCTTAAACAATTCTTGAATCTCAATATAGGCTTTTCAGGTTGATGGTCAGGACTAATGCGCTGCAGGCAACCGCAAAAGCGTCCACAAAATGCTGCATATCAGTCACCGTATGAGCCACCAGCTCACAGTCATCCGCATAGAGCAAGTCATGAATCCTGTTGGTGAATACCTTTGTACTTGCATTGAAGTACCTAATGTTGAGCAACCCCCAGTAGTTCGGTAACGAATATAGACACCATCAGAGTACCCCCGCAAATGTCATCCGAAAGACCATGGTGAAATACAACGCAAAGAGTGTGGGTGCTGGAATGTCTCCCTGCTTAACACCATTTTCTACTGAGATAGGATCAGCCAGCTTTCCCCCAATGTTGATCACAGCCTTCATATTATCGTGGAAGAGCTTTAAGATGGCTACCTACTTCTCAGGACAGGGAAGCTTTTTCGGAATCTACCACACGCATCCCTATTGACTGTATCAAAGGCTTTAGTTAAATCGACGAACACCTGATACAGTCCGTTTTGCTGTTCTATACATCTCTCCTGTAGTTGTCTGGCTGTAAAAATACATACATACATACATACATACATACATACATACATACATACATACATACATTTAAACACACAGGTCATATTTATATTATAAACTAGCTTGAGTGCCTGATGTTGCCCAGGTGTTTGGAGGTGTGTGTTGAGCAAAAAAACAAAAAACAAAAAAAAACAAGAAAAGAAAAGTGGAAGTAGGCAGGCAGGCTCGAACCCGTATCGCGAAGAACGAAAATAACGTGTAAAAAAGATCTGACGGAAGCGACGTAGGCTTAAATTAACGCTAGTCTATCGAAAAGAGGGGATTCGTTTTAAAAAAATAGGCGAAAAAAGCAACCCATCCCTGTAGAAAAGTATGCATGCGTGTTTGGCTAAATTGTTATGAAGGAACGATTTTTGGCTACCCTCCCTGTAAGAAAGTGCCCAGTTGAGGGTGAAGGAATTAATCTTTTTTAGCCGATCTTTTCGATATTTGACGTCTGAAGAGTCACACTTAAAACGATAGCAATATCGTGTAAATTTGTCGCCTCTGTCGAAAGTTTTAGGCATACATACATAATACATACATACATACATACATACATACATACATACATACATGGGAGCAGCAAATTCGCTTTCGAACATTGCCAGCACTCGATATAGCACAAAAAAGGGCATATAGAAACACGAAAACATTCAGTCATGAGCTACACGAATGTGACTTTTAAGCCCTGCTAAATTCCGGCATAACTCTTACATTCCTTAGCACACATTGTACAGACATGTGCACCACTAGCAGCACGTTCTTGCTGTTCTTTTTTATGCAGGATCAAATGCCGTTTCAAACCGCCTGTCGTTTTGTATGTCCGCCTGCAGTTGACACAGGTTAACTCTGGCAACTCAAGACTGCTTTGTGGCCCGCTACGCCGATGAGTAGATTGGTGACTCATCAGCCCAGCTCTGCTAATTCATATTCTTCCGCACACCTCACACTCAAGACCAATTTGGCTCCCTCTCCCATCCACGGCTCCTTTCACTCTCCCTTTCCGGATATCGCGCTTCAGCCGCTCATACTGGGTTCGATCCGCCTCAAACTTGCTCACACCTCCCTGCAAGGTTCTTCTCCACCCTCCGTGATCCAAAGCAAGACTCTCCCAGGTTGTTTCATCAATCTCACATTTTTTAAAGGGTTTTTTTTTACACAGTGATCACCACTTATTAAGGCCCGGAAGCCACTCAGGGATAAGTGTTATTGCAAGTACATTACGTTAGTGTGGAGATTTGATGAAGTGTTTACTTAAGGGGGCGGTTCATTAGGAATTTGTTAACATTGGACTTGAAGATATCCAAGTTGTAGTTCGGAGGGAAGCAGGCAGACGGAACAGAGTTCCACAGGTGTGCAGTTTTAAGAAAGAAGCTTTGTTCATGGAATCCGCGTTTTGATTTAGGCACAGATATAGAGTGGGGGAAATTTTTCACAGTGGATTCAGCTAGACGGGTGTTTTTCGTGAAAGATTGGCGAGGGGGACCAGAGATTGGAGTTCAGACGAGTACCTGCCATGGAAATAACGATAAAACAAGGATAGGCTCGCAACATCTCTTCTGTGGGAGAGAGGTTGCAGGGTAGAGAAAAGGGCATCCCCCACTAAGCCACGAAGTCTATTTTGTACTGTGTCAAGGCAGGATAGGCTGTTTTTAGCAGCTCCTGCCCAGATATAGCAACAGTATTCCATCCTTGGTCGTACTTGGCTTTTATATAGATAGAGAATTGCATCAGTAGTGAGATATCTTCTGGAGCGGTAGAAGGATCCCACCATCTTTCCAGCGACCTTGGCAACAGACTTGATGTACATGTTCCATTTCAGATCAGGAGTAAAGGTCAAACCTAGAAGCTTGTCAAAACACGGGGCCTCACCCAGACGAGAGCCATCCATCACAATTGCCAGCTGGGGATCAGAGCGTTGGTGATGTAAGGATAGGAGTTTGGTTTTGGTTGCATTAAAGGTAACCAGCCACATCTTCCCCCATTGAACCACGCGCTCGAGATCAGAGGAGAGAGAATCAGAGAGAACTTTGTCATTTACAGCCTTTGATGTGTTGCCGTAGATGGTCGTGTCATCAGCATAGATGTCAACGAATGATTTAAGTATGTGTTTAGGGAGGTCATTGATGTAGATCAGGAAGAGAGTTGGGCCCAGGATTGACCCCTGAGGGACTCCAGCATTTATATTGCAGGCCTCCAATTTTTGTCCATCTACCACTACTCTCATGAGCCTATCGGAGGGAAATGATTTAATGATTGAGAAAACATTTCCAGTTATAACGTAGCTGGAAATCTTCTGAAGTAGACTCCTATGACATACCTTGTCGAAGGCCTTTGATATGTCAAGAGCAATTGCCCTAGAAAGGAAGCCTTTGTCAAGAGATTCACTAATCCTGTGGGACATAACCGTCAGCATGTCTGCGGTAGATCTAGCAGAGCGGAAACCATATTGTGTGTCACTAAGAAGGTTATTCCTGTTGAGGTGATTGACTATTTCTCTATTTAATATGGATTCCAGCAACTTACTCATAACACACAGGAGACTTATAGGTCTGTACTGAGAGGGAGATGACTTATCACCTGAATTCTTAAATACAAGGCAAACTGATGAGGTCTTCCAGGGAGTCGGAAAGCACTTCTCCTTAAGGCAGCGCTTAGTTTCGTAAGTATGGGAGCAAGTTCTGGTTGAAACTTTTTTAACACTATAATTGGGATGCCATCAGGGCCAGTTGCTTTACTGGAATCTAGGTTCTAGATTAGCTTGGCGACCTCATGCACGGATATTTGTATGTTACCTTGCTTATTCTGTGTTATAGGAGGAAATATGGGGAGTTGATGGCCTTCGTCGCATAGGGTAGAATTAGCTGCAAAGTTCTTTGCAAATAGTTTGGCCTTGTCTGACGCTGACGAGATGACTTCTGGTCCATTGATAATGGTTGGGATAGAACGCACACTTCTGTTCAGGATTCTATTTGTTATTTGCCAAAACTGGTGGGATCCAAGCCGCTGATCAGCTACCTTGGATTTAACAGACTGGGCATATAGCTCTCTTGCATTTTTTATTGCTCTTTTACAGTGGTTGCTGGCGTTCCTGAAAGCAGCTTTAGTCTCAGTGCATCTATTACGTTGGTAGCTATGGAAAAAGTGATTTCTGTGCGCGATAGCAGCAGCACATTCTGGGGAGAACCACGGCTGGCTGTTAGGTTTTTGTTGGAAATTTTTAGATGGTATGAATTGGTCTATGCCTACAATTAACCATTCGGTCAGATCTGATACTATAGGGGACACTTGCTTTTTAAACATGGAGTGCAGAGGTAAATAAGATATGAATGTACGGAAGCTTTCCCAGTCATCCATAGAGTATCGGTAAACAGTACGGTGGAGGGGTACGTCTGGGGGCTTCTTACATTTCGTTTTTATCTTAACTGATACGACGGAGTGGTCGGAGGATCCTAGAGGAGAATGAACGGAACATGAACATAGCTCAGGGGAAGTTGAGAGAAAAAGGTCTAGGAGGCTTGCATATTGACCGGGTGTATCGGGCACACGGGTGGGTTCGCGAACAATCTGAGTGAGGTCATAAGCAATGGCAAAATAATGACAAAACCTCCCCTCATCATCTCTCTTATTTGAATGGGTCAGCGATTCCACGTTATGGACGTTGAAGATACCACAGATGTGGATGTTAGCCGAGGGATGTGAAGACAGTATGTGGTCTATTTTCTAAGATATGCTCTTAAAGATAGTAACTCCGCTGTTGTGGGGCCTATAGTGGACAAATATAAATGCAGTGGTGTTAGCAAGTGCAACCCTGAAGCACATATAGGGTAAATTAGGATCTTCTCTAGAGATATCCCTGCCACACGGGAAGCCATCCTTAATGTAGGCACATATTCCATGCCCATGGCGATCTTGGGTGTCAGATTTAGCTGTTAAATTAGAGTATCTGTTAATTATGAATTCATCTAGGGAAGTGGTCGGCCCTATTCCAGTTTCACTTAGAAATAATATGTCCTGTTTCGTCTCCTGTAATTGGGTTTCAACCTCTGGAAGGTTGGAACGTAGACCCCTGATGTTGGAGAAGGAGACCTGGTAGTCGGGGTCTACGTTGGAAGATGGGGTTCTAGGTTTAATCGAGTTTTTATTCTGGAGATATTTCATGTTGAGGTTTTGGGATCTGTGGAATAGGTCGGCATACTTGGTTAGAGCAGTACAGAGAGGGAAAGTAAGAGAGAAAAAGACAGGAAAATCTTTTTTGTAGCACACGAAAAGGTAAAGCCGTAACAATTACTCACTAGTATGGCATCGAGAGGCCCCACCAGAGACTACTGCATGGTCCAGATCCACTCACCAAATGGCAATACAGCAGTCCCAGTACTTTGTGCCTGCTGATAGGACAGCCTCCTTAGTGGTTAATCCAAGGTTCGGGTCCCTGACTATCAGGCGCATAACGTCAGCCCAGGCAAAACGTTTACCTCCAGCACCCTTACTAGTGACTACAGGCAGAGACAGAGAAATTTCCGACATCTCAGACTACTGGTCGCCAAGTACTATTGACCTTTAAGCAGCTTTTTCTTCACCCTTTGTCAGACAAATCACTCATTGAATGAGGACTGAATGACAAAATAGGAGAAGCGAGATTTACTGGAGCTGCCGATAACGCATCCACTGTATTATCTACTCTCCATTAAAGGTGGATCTTAAACACTCCTTAAATCTCAATTTAGGCTTTTGAGCCAAACGTCTTCCCTCGGCGAGCTCGCCATAAAGGAGTTGTTTAGAAAGTCGACTGTCTAACATCCTCACCACATGTCCTCTCCATCTCAGTCTATGCTTAATAAGGCATTGGGTCCGATCAAGCACCTCCACATCATTGACATACATCTGCCAACCCACACCTAAGATTCGCCGTAGGCACATCTGGTGAAACTGCTCGAGACATATCAAATGCTCCCTGTATGTTGTCCAAGTTTCACAACCATAGAGAAGAGTAGAGAGAACGCATGCGGCATAAACCTTAATCTTAGTTAGCAGCAAGATCCCATGACGTCTCCACAAACGCCTGTCCAACTTTCCGAAGGCATCACTTGCCTTGCTGATCCGTAACGATACCTCATCATCTAGGGCACCAGAAATACTCAAACTTAGAGACAATTGCAATCCTTGACCCACAGATATAAACTGATGGCTCATAGTATGGCATACCCGGAGCAAGCTGATACATAAGGACAGTTTTTTTTCAGATTGATGGTCAAGCCCAATGCGCTACAGGCAACCGCAAAAGCGTCCACAAAATGCTGCATATCAGTCACCGTATGAGCCACCAGATCACAGTCATCCGCATAGAGCAAGTCACGGATCGTGTTGGTGAGTACCTTTTTACTTGCATTGAAACACCTAATGTTGAACAACCCCCCAGTAGTTCGGTAACAAATATAGACACCATCAGAGTACCACCCAAATGCCATCCGAAAGACCATGGTGAAATACAACGCAAAGAGTGTGGGTGCTGGAATGTCTCCCTGCTTAACACCATTTTCTACTGAGATAGGATCAGCCAGCTTTCCCCCAACATTGATCACAGCCTTCATATAATCGTGGAAGAGCTTTAAGATGGTTACAAACTTGTCAGGACAGCCAAGCTTTGTCAGAATCTCCCACAAAGCATACCTATTGACTGTATCAAAGGCCTTAGTTAAATCGATGAACACCTGATATAGTCCCTTTTGCTGTTCTATAGATTTCTCCTGCAGTTGCCTGGCTGTAAAAATCATATCCACTGTCCCTCGAAATCTTCTGAAACCACACTGCGACTCAGGCAAAACATCATCAGCAATATGCTCCAGCATTCTGTCTAGCATAATCCTACAGAGCACCTTACTGACTACTGACAGCAAAGAGATGCCTCGATAGTTTCCACATTCATCTTTGCTCCCCTTCCCCTTGTATAGCACTACCATCAATGCATCCCGCCAATCCTGCGGAATACACTCATACCGCCAAGCAGTCTGCAAGAATTCCGCTAAACGTTACATCATCTTGGGTCCAGTATATTTAAAGATCTCCGCATGCAAACAATTCGGATCAGGAGACTTTCCATTGTTCAGTTTATGGACAGCTGTTTCAACCTCCTGGAGAGAAGGAACCTCTGCCAAGATATTCTTGACCGGATTGCTAGGAATCGACCTAACAAACTCCTGATCAACGTAAGAAGGTCTTTTCAAGAGGTCATCGAAATGCTCCCTCCATCTATGAAGAATGTCGGTAGGGTCTCGAAGAAGATCTCCACCATCTTTCGAGCGCAGATGAGTGATAGGTGATCTGGATGGTTCGTAAACCACGCGCAGTAGGCTGTATAAGGCCTTGGTGTTGTTCGAATCCGAGGCGATCTGTATTTCCACAGCTTTCTGCCTCCTCCATTCATCCTGCATGTTACGCAACCTCCTCTGCTCATCGTGCTTGATTGCCTTAAACTTGTCCCTCAATCGATCTTGCTCACCATCCGTCAAACCACCCCCGAGATAAGCGTGCAATTTCCTGGCTTTTGAATCAAGCAGAACCCGAATTTCAGTATCATTCTCATTGAACCGATCCTGATGTTTACGCTCACAGTAACCTAATTCTCTCTCACACACCTCATAGACAGGTTCCTTAAAAGCAGGCCAATTATTTTCACAATCAATCTCTTCCATTTCCTTAACTAGTTTCTCCCTCAAAATATTGTCCTTTAGACGGACAACATTAAGTCGCTTTGGGATAGCCACACTAGCTCCCCTCATCTTGGGCTTCACAATAGACTTAATCTTTGCCCGGACCAACCGATGGTCGGTCCAGCACTCTGCTCCCGCATGACACGAACACTGCAGATATTCCTCATTTCACATTTTCTGACTAACACAGTCTATCAAGTGCCATTTTTTGGAACCAGGATGCATCCAGGTCATCTTGTATTTGTCCTTCTGCTGGAACACGGTGTTACCAATTTTAAAACCCATCTCTGAACAAAACTGCAACAATATCAGACCATTGCTATTGCACTTGCCCAATCCGTGTTTACCCAGCACGTCCCAGGTTTCAAAATCTCTTCCCACCGTAGCATTAAAATCTCCAAGAATGAAGATCTTATCAGCAGAGGGAATGCGTCTAACTACACCGCACAAAGCAAGGTAGAAAGCAACCTTTTCATCTTCTGTTTCATCCATAGTAGGTGCATAGCCATTCAAAAAAGTTGTATAACGACCATTTACCAGAGGTAACCTTATAGTCATGATCCGGTCACTCACACCACAGGGAAGTTCTTCCAGGCTAGAAAGAACTGATGCCTTTATAGCAAAAGCCACGCCTGATTTCCTCTTACATCCATCCGCTCTACCACTCCAGAAAATGGAGTTTGCCCCAGGCAACTCAGAAAACTGTCCCTCATCAGCCAGCCTGGTCTCAGACAGAACAACTATGTCCATGTCATAACGTTGAAGTACCTTAGATACAAGAGCAGATCTACTCTCTGGGCGCGTTATTGCTGACGGCAAGTCAAGCAGCGTTCGCACATTCCAACAGCCGATGGTCATTGTCATATATTTCCTCGCAGTAACATGATGACGACCGGGTCCAGGCTGTGGAGCTCTGAAACACCTGGCGGGCCAGGCCCTGGAAATTCCAGTTCCCTTATTACCATTTACGTTTATAATCATATTTTGCAACTTCATTGAATGTTTTGCCGTTTTAGGCAACAGCCAGCCTTTTTTTTTTGCTATCAAGATACATGAGATGGTAAAAAGTGTATCTAATTTATATCGAGCAATGCCTGTGCGTCAGGATTGTTATAGTGGGGAAAGACTTTGCACTGAGACAATCCCATTCTCTAAACAACTGCCACATTGAGCCAAAAAGAAGAGTAGGTCAACATCATTGGATGCAGCAGTCATCTCAGGCTTTATATCAGAGTTTTCCTTCTCCTAGGGAGTTTTCCTTCACTACGGCTTACAGAGCCCTCTCCACCCACCGTTGCAATTTGATGACTTGAACTTAGGTTGCTGGGTACCAGAGTATATTCGACACGCCCGTGGGTCATATATGCCGCAGCTTACAGGGACTAAGCTCCTCTGGACGTTTCTGTCAGGGTTACCTCACCCTTAGCCTTTGGTTAAATAACCTTGGCCCACAAGGCATTGGGGGTCCAGTTATACGGCGCAGAACACTCGCCGTTCATCAGAGCCCCGTTTGCGTGGCTGTGGTCACGACGTGCACGTGGGGTTGATTTGTCTGGGAGAAGCACACAGGGACGCTAAGACATCTGTGTGCTTTTAACACACGTCCACACCAGACCATGACCACTACATACATACATACATACATACATACATACATACATACATACATGCATACATACATACATATATTTAAACAAACAGGTGAGATTTATATTATAGATGACGAGGATAAAATATATATGCATATATATATATGATTATATATATGACGGGGGTTAGATTATATATATATATATATATATATATATATATAATCTAACCCCTGTCATATATATATATATATATATATATATATATATATATATATATATGACGAGGGTTAGAAAAATATAAATGCAGGTAAAGAATACTGTCCACCAGAAGACACTTTAATAAAAAAGAATTTTGTTGTGATTACTTAACACAGTTATATATACTACATATTATATATACATATATATGTTATCTATAACTAAATATATATGTTAAAATATTATTATATATATGCATAAAACTTTATATCTCTACAATATTTCAGGTTACATACGTGCATTCAGTAAAAAATCTAGAACACGTAAAAGCTTCGTCGGAGCAAATTTTTAATTAAAATGAATACACTGTTCTATTCGATCGTCTGCTTTTTTAATTACTACTACAGCTACTATTAATAATACTAATGCTACTAATACTACTGCTAATGGAAACTACTCTTTTTTTTAGTTATTACATATACGTCTTACTCAATTAAAAAAAAGAAATAGATGAAACGATTTGTATTAACGATTTTGATCTCCGTAAAAAACCCCAAACAAACACAAAACTAATACACAAACAAAGAAGGATAAAAGTTAAGCCGAAAAAAATTGAATTAATTAGTAGTTACAACGATGAAGTAGGTCAATTCGAGTTGCATAATAATACTATGTGATTAAACGATTACATCGAATTAGGTCAACGGAAAATCGTATCCGATTATACGGACGATTTGTATAAAACGAGGTAATTAAAAATATAGAAGTTATATTAAGTAGAGTCAAGCTATCTTATTTTCATCTCGATTCCGAATGGTTCGAGTTTATCTCCGTTTCATCAAATCGGTATTTTACGAATTGCGTTGGATTCTAGATTTAGTAAAAGAAAACATCTTCACAGCAATATATTTTCCATCTGATCAGTTGACTTACGAAATTTGTGTTGCAAAATTAGTATTTTACGAAATTGACTAAAATCTCATCCCATCATCTGATTTGTGGCATCAGTTTGTCAAATGTTTTTCGGCTGCATCTTCACATCGGTGGAGGAGATAATATTTAATTTCAAGTTATTGTACAAGCAGGGTCACTCAAAAATAATTTATATACAGGATACGCTATATATGACTGTATATTTTACATGATTTGCAACTTTGTTATGTGAATAATTCTTAGCAGGGGTCCTATATTTTCACTAGATTAAAAATTGGATATGACATTGATTTAATTTATATACAGGGTGGAACGATAAATTCGTCGCCCACAGCAAAACACTCCAGCTTTATTTAAAAACTTTTATTGAAAAACTCAATTTAGCTAACTTGATTATGAAGTAGAGCTGACATCTATTTAATGTAGCCGACTTCAATCTCAATCACTGCCTTGATACAGGTCTGGAACTGGGAGCATGCCATTTTCACATGCGCCGGCGGGGGATCGGCGAATGCTCGGCGAATGCTCCGCGAATACTCGGCGGATGGCGGCGATCAGGCTGGCTTTGATGTTGTGGAAGAGCATGTTGGCGATGTTCTCGATATATGACTAAACGAAATAGTCCAGTGTGTTCATGTCAGAGGAGGAAGAGGGCCAGTAAGAGAAAGGTAGAAAGTCATAGCACTCCTTCTGGAACATGGGCACCTTCGGACAATAAAGTAATAAACTTTTAAAATATCTATTAAGATTCACAGTAAGTTAATATCTCTATAATATTCTGTTTGTTCCTCTCTTTAGTTAATCCGTGCATTACGATATGAAAAACCCCCCAAAATAAACAAAACAAACAAAACAAAACAAAACAAAACAAACAAACCGAAAACAAATACAAATTTAGAAATCGAAATTGCTTTACAAAAAAAAAATCTTTGTAAACTTTGCTTTTAAAAATGTCCATCTGCCAACCCTGGACAATAATTTGAATGTCACTTCCACTTAATGTGCGTTCATTTTCGAACTCGTAGTAATTTCAACATACAAGTGTTTTTCACCAGAGGAAAATATCAGTGAAGTTATATAAGAAGGGAACACCCGAAAGAAACAAAGCAAATATGAAGAACATTGTTTGGCAAAAAGTGTTGAAAATAATAAATTTTCTCTTACAATGTCATTATATTATATATACTGAACTATATCACATAATATTACTTCCTGAGCATCAGTATTTATTAATTATCTCATTTGCGTAAGTTCAGCCTTTTGAGGATTATAATACTAGGCTATAGTTAAAATTTTATGACAATTGGTTAAAAAGGACTTATATTTTCAAACCAAGAAAGTAATTTGTCTATATTTGTATATATAGTGTCCTGGAAAGCCAGCTTCAGTTTTGCCTTTTTGGGATGAACTTTGCTTAAGATTTTTGTTTGCTTATCTCCACTGTGGCTTTGCGAGGCCACTGATATATATATATATATATATATATATATATATATATATATATATATATATATATATATATATATATATGCAGAACCTGATATCTTCGTCTATGGAGAGCGCGTTGAATTCGTAAAACATGTTGTCTACCTTGATAGTACCTTTTCTAATGATGGCACTCTGATGCGGGAATAGGACAGGGAATCAGCAAGGCATCACGCACATTTGGAAGGTTACAAGATAGTCTCGTTTGCTGGCGATCTAACTCTGATAACTAAAATGTCAGTATATTAAACATGTGTATTGTCATCCCTACTCTATGCCTCTAAAATATGAACCGTGTACCAGTCACAGGTAGAACTGCTCGAGAGGTTTCATCAGCACTGCCTTAGTATTGGATTTTTTGAGTGGCCCAAAAGTTTTTTCGGAAGAGTAGACCATTGTGAGCAATCGTGCCATGTTTCATTCTTGCTTACCAAAATGCACGATTCTTCATCGATTTTGACTTAAGCTGCTCAGCTATAGACACATTCTTGGTTTGAAGTGGGATAGTTTTGTGCCTGGTACATATGTCTTTAATAGGGCCAAAACAACCAGTATTGCGACCATTGTTATTATAAACGAGACGCCTTAGGCGAGTCATCTTGTCCGACTTGATGATCATCGACTCCCAATACAGTTGTTTTATGGTCAGCTCCTTCTTGGCAAAAGATTCCAGCACAAATCCAAAAAACGTTTTTGTAGTAGCATCAAGGAGAGTATGATAAGCTTTCATGTTCCTATTGATAGTTGGGAGTCCCTAGCGTATGCTCGCAAGCAGGGGAGGGCATTGATATACAGGCGCGCAAGACACTTTGAAGCTGCCAAGATAGACTGAGTGAAGCTCAAGAGAGATAGCATGTATGAAACGCCAGACCTTGACGCCCAATAATGGAGATCTTTTGATGTGTGAGGTGTGTAACCGGCTCCCTTGTCCAAGGCAAATCTTGTTTATACCAGAAACGCGCACGATGATATGGGTTGCGTTACTGTTAGTTTCATCCAAACCAATGACCATCTTCAGTGTCATGTCTGCTATAGGGTGTGCAAGTTGCTGGCAGAACTGAAAATTCATTTTCGAAAACATGGACTTTCAGTGACTGAGGGAGTAGCACTGGTCTAACCAGACGTCGCAATCATCATTTATATATATATATATATATATATATATATATATATATATATATATATATATATATATGTATATATATAAAATAAAATAAAATTACAATTACATTTACCAAAATGATCCGAGATGGTAAAACTAAAGTATATTATAAATATTAAAGAATTGTAAAAGCTCGATAAAACCAAATAGGAGATAGAGGTTATAATAAAAGCAAATAGTTAATAAAACATATTAAAAAACACTTTGAAAAATTATTAAATTATGCTCCTCCTGCTGGCCGCCTTAAATCTGTAATTACACACAATATGACTCGTAAGAAACCAGTTAAAATAACAAGATCTGCCGCTATCAATAACAATGAACCAGTCTACATATATAATCCAAACCAAAATACTAATCGTAATAACTCTAACCCACCCAGTCGCATCAGGAGAAAGAAAAAAATGGTTTAATCCTCCATTTAGCGTAAATGTCAAAATTAATATACTTAAGGAATTCTTCAACATTGTACACAACTCTTTCAAATGCCCACACAGATATAGTTCTATTTTCAATAAAAACTCAACCAGGATTTCTTATTTAACAATGCCTACTTTAACACAAAGAATCTTAACACCTAATAATAAAAAAAAATAAATAAAATAAACCAGCCCAAAAAATCCCTTTCCCAATTAAACCAAAAACTAACTGTAATTGTAATAACGTCTTTGCCCACTCAATAATGATTGCATCCATAAAGATGTTATATATTCATGCAGAATTACTGAGATCCCACGCAATCCTCCCATAACAGACACTAATATTTCGTCTTCATGTTATCCTTCTTCCCATCCTCCACCTGATATAGTTACTAATCCAATATACCACTCTAACAGCCCCTCCATGTACAATAATAAAACTAGCAATAATAATAATAATAATAATAATAATAATAATAATAATAATAATAATAATAATAATATTAATAATAATAATAATATTTCACCTAACAGCCATTCTAACACTAACAACACTCATTATCCTCTCCAAAATAATCCTCGTACAATCATTGTCCCACCCTTTGTTGAACACAATGAACAAAATTCAAACTATTTAACTAATACAAATCAGCAAATTTATATTAGTATCATACCTCAAGCTTTTAATAAAGTACATACATATATCGGCGCTACTTCAACATTAATTAAGAAAAGAATATCAAACCACATTTCTTCTTTAAACAACCGTAATTCTAATAATAACCAAGGAACTTCTCTAACCACTTTAATTAAAAAACTTAACTCTAATAATACCCCTCCTCAATCAATGGACTATCATAATAAAAGTTAAGTCTTATACCCCAGGCTCTAAGTCATGTCACCTCTACACAACCGAAGCTATAACTATACTTACTTCTCCTCAAAGTAACAATATAATAACCTCTAAAAACGAACTGATCTCTTTCTATAAACATAAGCCCAAATTTAATTTTGGAATTACATAGCTATTTCTTTAGCCTTTCAGATATATATCATTTTTCTTTAACATTATCGTTAATAACTTAATAATCCTTATTTTAATTCTTTATTTCTTTCTTTTCTTGGACGATTTTTATCTGCAATTTCCGTTTTAGTCTTTAAATATTCCTATCTATCAAATATATCAATCTACCTACACATTCATATCCTGTATGTATATTTACTTATATTTTACTATATGTATTTACTTACATACTTACTTGCTTTATGCGGAATTTGCAGATACCGGCCATCCTCTCCCTTAAAATTGTATTTATTTTTTATTTAATATTTTATTTTTATTTTTTATTTTATTATTTATTTATTTATTTATTTATGTTTTTCCATTTAGTGTCTTTTAACTTTTTAATGACATTTTCTTAAATAATAACCTGTACATTTCAGTTGACTTCTTTTTTTGTCCTATATTTTTCGCGACTTTAAACGTCTTTTTGTCTGGGTCATTTTGAAATTTGCTTTTCTATTTTATATTTAATTCTATCACCATTGAATCTTTTTTTTCTCTGGGTCTTCACTAATTTTTTTTAATTACACTTTGTCTCGGCAGCCCTGTTGCACGCATATCTTATTTTCTTTTATTAATATTATTGGAATTTTTTCCCCTTTGCCTTGTACATATTGTTTTTATAATTTCACGGGTTTCGGCCTTTTGGATTATTTTGGACCATCTTCCAAGTACGCTATTTTTTTTGGATTTTACTTGTGGGAATGGAAATTTAATTAACTTTCTTGGATTTACTTTTTTGGATTTTACCGTCATTGGATACTTTACCTTTCACCAGACTATCCATTCATGTGAAATCACCCTTTTCATCACCATATTCGCTCTGCTTCACTTTTTGTTATAAAGTAAGGTCTTTGACTTACTTGCAGTTTCATCAAATACTTTTGTATGCAAAATCCGATCCCGCATTTTGCTAAATCCTACCCTCTGATCAGAAGGAAATTGTTTCTTCGAAACTCCACGGATTAAAGACTATCCACTTATCAAGTGTTTCCTTTTTAGATTAAATATGTTTTTAACTCTTTTTCAAAGTGTTTTTTAAAACTATTTGCCCTTATAAATATATATATATATATATATATATATATGTGTGTGTGTGTGTGTGTGTGTGTGTGTGTTTGTTTGTGTGTGTGTGTGTGCGCAGATCATTATATAATGATTAGATCACTCTGACGGACGATAAAAGGCATTTTAAAAATAAATGTTTTAATTTCAACAATACTTCTTGCGGTTGACAGTAGCCAAATGGATTGGGTCCTTGAGAATGAAGCCAGAGATGACTTCTGCTGCCGGATTCAGATCTATCGACTTGTATTAATCGTAACACCCTGCACTGATGATTCCCGAAAGGATGAGACACTTGTATATGTAGGTATTAAATAATTATTATAGTAAATAATTATGTCTGCACCTTTAAAAAAAACTCGTTTCTTATCGTTGAGAACTTTCAGCTGAAATAATAAGTCGGCCAATTCAGCTCTTATACGTACATCATCATATGAAAATTATATCACTATGATGGGCGTTAAAAAGCATTTAAAAAATAAATGTTTAAATTTCAACAATATATCTCGCGGTTAACGGTAGCCGAATGGATTGGCTTTTTGCTGATGAAGCTAGAGATGGCTTCTTTTGCCGGGTTCGGATCTATCGACTTATATTAATCTTGACACCCTGTACTGATAATTCCCGAAAGGATGAAACACTAGTGCCTGTAAGTATTTAATAATTATTATAGTAAATAATCACATTCATATATAGATAGATAGATAGATTTTATATGCTAAAAGCCGTTCCCTTTTCATGTAAGTAAAAAAATTGGGAGATGTAAATATGAAATAGGATAGTCAAGGATTCGAACTTGCGAAGCTAGACTTGGAATTGAGAATTCCGATCATAAGTTAAAATAAACGCAGAATGTTATTATAAATGGATGTCCAGTTAATTGTTGATTCTGTTAAAATATTTAATGAATATAAATTTGGCTGGAAACTATTCACATTCTTAAAAAAGAAAACATAATAAAAATACAGAATAGAAATTACAGAATTAAAAAATAGGTTAAATTCCTTTATGAAACAAAGAGAATGGAAAATGTTATTTAAAGTGAGTTACGTAAAATTAGTTTTTTTTTTTACATGGGTGTCACCACTTATCAAGGCCCAGAGGCCACTCGAGGATAAGGGTTAATAGGTATACATTAGTCATTGTGATTTTAGCATAGTAAACAGTGGGAATTTTGTAACTTGGATTACTTAGGGGGGCGATTCAATTAGAACTTGTTCACATTGGACTTTTTCTTTCTTTTTTTTCATAGGTATCAACACATTATCAAGGCCAAGAGGCCACTCAAGGATAAGGGTTAAAGGTTAGAGAAGGATTCATGCCATGGGTCTCATATACACGTGCTCGGTCATGCAATGACGTCATGAGTTATGAATTTAGTTAGATAAGTGAGAATCAGGATCAGTCAGTTAGAAGAAGCGAGAGGAGTCAGATCAGAGAAGCAGAGAGGTTCAGACCGATTCTCGGTTAGAGTCAAGGCACCCCCTGGGAAGCGGGAGGGTTTAGATATAACAATGTAGCAACTGTGAATCCCTGAAATACAGAATCATTTCCGACCGGTCGAAGAATAAATGATCATCATGCTTTTATAATCTCCGTCTTTCTGTATTAATCATTACAACGAGAAAGGTAACGTGTTTATATTATATGTACAACTGTCAAAACGTAAATATCAAACTATCTCTCATTCTATCTATCAAGATATTCAAAAATCACTTCTAGTTGAATTACAGGCTTGGTGCTCTTGTAGTAACATGTAAACTGTCTATTATATATATACAAAACTGTCTTTCTCTTTATACATACCCTGTTTATGTTTCCAATATACTATCTCCACAAAAATGAACACTCAACGACATGAACACTCCTAAGGCTGTCTCTATCACTCTAAGACATGAACAACAACAAATATATAAGTCATAATCTAAATAAGAACAACGAAACACTCACATATTTGGTACCTTTTTAAAATACCACCCATTACATAATATATATATATATATAGTCATCCACATACAGCACTGTTTCGTTTTTTCACAGCTTATCAGTGCGGCTATATATATATATATATATATATATATATATATATATATATATATATATATATATATACAGACAGCGTGACCTCCTCAAAAAAAAAAAACAGGCCCCAACTCTAATTAGGCTTCGTTTCTTAGTGTTTTGTCCGAATGAAATGAAACTTTGGTCATAACTAGTTTATTATATTCAAAACACCACATCAAAACACTAGGGTCTTTGGCCCTTTTTTTCTCCGTTCTACAGCATATGTTGTAGATGGCCTCCATTTAGCTTTTTTTTTGGGGGGGGGAGGTTCACCCTGTATATGTATATATATATATATATATATATGTGTGTGTGTGTGTGTGTGTGTGTGTGTCTGTGTCTGTGTGTCTGCGTGTGTGTGTGTGTGTGTGTGTGTGTGTGTGTATGTGCTTACAACCAAAATTGGAATAGAAATCGACATGATTTCAACACGAACGAATATATAGAGAGTAGAAATGGACTTTCAGTTTACTTCCAACAGCCTCATAAATTCTGATTCCCTTATTTTGTCTTTTAGTCCTCACATGCAATGATCAATCTTTACAAGAAACTTGGGAGAGGATTATTGCTGATTTCCGTGTTGGAATCTACCTATATAATATCGCTTGCTAATGTTTGACAATGAAGTGTTTTTTTTTGTTTTGTTTTGTTTCTTCAGCCATTTACATTGAGCGGCTCCATTATTTGTCTGGAGTGATTTCCATAGAAAGCAAATTTGTAAGATGCATCCATTCAGTATACACGTTTATCGATAAAAATTGCTATTTTAAATTTAAAACTGAAAGACAAAACTTGACAGAAGGATTGTCTTTCTTTTATATCCAAACTTCATATTTCGAATAAAAAAATGCTATTTCAAACCGATAACAAATATAATGGCGGACTGGGCGTAGTCCTATTTAAATGTGCGAGCCAAAGAGTCTACTTCAAAATTAAGCATTACAGGCTGCCGAAAATGCCATTTTAAGCGTCAATGTGACATACGATTGCCAGGCGTGATTGACAGACTGGGACATTGGCGCAGTCAAACAGTTTATTTTAAACTTAAGCATGGCAGACAGACAAAATGTCCAACACTAGAATTATGGGCCATATTATCAAATATTAAATTGTTTTTAACGCTAATACTTACCGCTGTTTACTAATTCATTTATTTTTTATCGTTGCGTTTGGAACATGTCGTAAAACATAAGTCTGTGACATAACAGTGCAGTTATAATAATTTTGTTAATTTAATGTTTTAAGTTTTATTTATAAGAATGTCCACATTTGTGTTAGAATCGGAATCGGAATTGAGGATGGGAAAAATCGAGGCTTTGGGGGTGGGAGGGGGTATCGGAATCAGAAAAATTGGTGCCTATTTTCCGATGTCAAATACTATTCCTTTAATTATCTTTTCATCTGATTTTATTTTTAAAAAATCTTCTAGTGCTGATAGTAATAATGAAATAATAAATACTAATTTATTTTAAAATACCAGTAAAGTATAGATCACCACACCACACGTGTGTATTTATATTTTAAAAAATATGCTCATTTAAGACGTGTTTTTACAGTAATTGGAAACAAATAACAAGTTCATTTTTAAATATTTAATATTTATAAAAAAAATTAAAATCGGTGATTGTATCGGAATCGGGAAAAAATATTTGAGTCGTCCCATCACTAGTTCATATATAGATTTTAATTATATATATATATATATATATATATATATATATATATATATATATATATATAAATAAAATAAAATAAAATAAATAATAATTTTATAATAATAAATAATTTTTTAATAATAAATAATTATTTTGGACCATCTTCCAATTACGTGCTTTCCTATGATTTTACTTGTGCAAATGGAAACTCAATTAACTTTCTTGGAGTTATATCTTTGGATTATACCGTCATTGGATTATTTACCTTTCACCAGACTACCCATTCACGTGTAATCACCTTTTTCTTCACCATATACCCTCTGCTCCACTTTTTGTTATCAAGTAAGATCTTTGACTTACTTGTTGTTTCATCAAATATTTTTGTATGCAAAATCCGATCCCGCATTTTGTTAATTCCTACCCTCTGATGAGAAGGAAAGTATTTCTTCGAAACTCCGCGGATTAAGGACTATCCACTTATCAAGTGTTTCCTTTTCAGATTAAATATGTTTTTAACTCTTTTCCAAAGTGTTTTTAACATGTTTTAATAACTGTTTGCTCATATATATATATATATATATATATATATATATATATATATATATATATATATATATATGTGTGTGTGTGTGTGTGTGTGTGTGTTGATGACAGACTATATATATAGTATTGATTTAAAAAATTAACAAAATGACTTGTGTGCCATCAGCTAGAATCGAAACCAAAATATTTGGCGCTTCAGCCGTGTTCCCTATCGTCCGAGCTAACACGACAGATAGATAGATAAGAAAGATATAAAATGAAACCAATTGTAGCTATGAATAATTTACACATGCGTTAACTAATAAAACTGTCGGCAAGTTGAAATAAACATTTTGAATTTCAACTTGCCGACCCATCCAAACAAAGATATTACTCGTTATACACCATCCTTGATATATGATAATTATTTCCTGTTAATTTCAGTGTAATATGATCGATAGTTTAAGAGTTTATCGGTTAAATATTTACACACAGACAAGCATGTATACATGCATCTACTGCTTTGTATATATAGGCTATGAGGAAATATTTTATATTCATAAAAAGTTAATAACTCTGATATTTTGCGAATTTTACATGTGACAATTCCTCGATGTACTTATTACGTTTAAAAAATGCCACTGACGGAGAAATTGTGACTGATGGCGGGATAGACGGAATACACTTATAGAAAACCAACCTAGTGGATGTTTGTGTTTGGGTGTATGTTTTAGTTCATTTTTGACTCGAAACCGGTTAGGCCGATTTTTAGGAATTTTCACACTTTATATGCCTAGCTGTTTGTTTTTTTTAATTGTTTTTTATTTTTTTTAATCAAGATGCCTTCGATAAGTATCAAAAATAAATAATCGAAATAATCCAATAAAAGAAGGAACAAGCAATTTTGACCAAAGTTGACACCTTACACAGCCTAAAATCACAAGTGCATTTGAGAAGTTTTATTACCAAACCAATCGAAAGGTCCGATATATAACATTAACTGGAGGTTCTTTGATATTACAGGAGCACTTCGAAATGTATGTTTTTATTTAAAGCACAATTGCTCCATTATACTTGGCATTTTCATTTTAAATTAGAATTCAAGCTATTATCACTACACAAACAATAATGCCAAGCATATTAAATCAATAGTAGGTTCTTTGATATAACTGATATGCGTTCGACATGAATGTTTCTGTTAAGAGCACATTGGAAACATGGTACTTTATTTTTGCAGTTTAGACTTAAATTCGAGCCATTACATATAACATAATTTTATAAAATCAACAGTAGTTTCTCTACAGTGCAATGTAAACTACCTCGTATTGTTGACTAAGTCACTGTGGGAAGCATGTGGAGCTTCTTCCCAGTGCACCGCGATTCGTCCCCAACTAGAGCAGGCAATTAATCGATTTGATTGAAAAACGGGTGATTTCATTGATTTCGATGATAATAACTATATGAGAGTATGAATTATTCGTTTTTCATCATTCAATCCCAGGCAACGTCAGATCTGTCTGCTAGCATATAAGTTGACAGACGAATGACAGAGTGCGACTGAATTTAAAAGGATTCTTATTAAGATGTGTGTACCGATTCAAAGAGTCGGATATAAATTTAAGGTTAGCAGACTATCGAAAATGCTATTTTAAAATGAAATGTGACAGATTGATGGTCGAGCGACACTGACAGACTGTGCTTCTTAACCCGATTCATAGATGCATTCACAAATCTGTTTCAAACTTAACCATATCAAATCGACAGAAACTTTATTTTTCTCTCAAGGGAACCACGCCTTATCATGGCTCAGAGACCACTTGATGATAAAGGTTAATGAGAGAAACTCGTATAATTAGTAATAAAACTTGGGTAGAAATTGCATGAAGACAAACCAACAATAACTCGTAAATTTTGGAGTTGAAAACGACTGTTGTAGTAAGCTGGAAAGCAGCTTCGCACTATAGAGTTCCACACGTGGCCAGCTTTAGGAAAAAAGGTTTTCCTCATGGAATTTTGTTTAGTTTTAGGCAAAGAGACTTGTTGGCAGTAGTTGTAACTGAGTGAGTGTTTGTTGTGAATGTTTTGAAGGAGGGGGACATAGATCTTAATCAAGCACCCCCCCATAAAAATAACGACACAGCAGAGATAGACTCGCAACGTCATATCTATGAAAATAGGAATAGAAGAGGACATTCACCACCAGATTTCGAAGCAGGTTTATATTCTGTCAAAGTAGAGCAAAGTGCTTTCTCTCTTCAGATATGGCAGCAGAAATCCATTTTAGGACGTATTTGGCTCTTATATTGGTATATAGTTTTAAAAAGGTGCAACAGACCGATGATCGAGCGTAGTTGACAGACTGAGTCTCTTTCAGTGTTGTATACATACATCTAAGAATGCTACTTTAAAATTAAGCCTGACAGACGAAGCCTCACATAGAAATATTTGACCTGTATAAACAAATCTCTCGTTGCTTTCGAGTACATATGCATCAAGACAGGGTCATATTTCCAAAGATTTAAAATCTTTTCGCTCTATTTCCTTTTCTTGTACAACATGAAACATTAGATACACGCTAACTTTTCAAACTGTCGACGTTCACATATTTTTTATATACTACATTCGTGTAATCTGTTTCTGACGATTAAATCGCTTGTATAGATTGTAATTGATACTTGAACTCCTCGTACGTGAACAAATAAAAATTATTCTTATTAGTGATAAAAAAATGTACAGGTTGACGCAAATGACATCTGGAAATCCTTGATGGAGACGGAGTGATATCTTCAGTTTTAAGTACCCCAGCACTTGTTTAAAACGTTATACGGACAATCCGTTGCTCTAGGGGGCCCTAATTATTGTGCGGTTGATTAAAAAAGAAAATGTTTTAATTCATTTATTTTAACGAATCTTAAATTTAATTAGAATGTACTCTTTAAATTCTTTAGAAGTTTATTTTATTATCAATGTGGAATGTGAATTTAGCACTCCTTTCCGATTTTAATTCATATATGATTTAAATACAACTTCATGGGAACGAAAAAGTTATTAAAATAATAACCGTTCACCGTAGTAACTTATTTATTTTTTTGTGTAACTAGGAATATATATATATATATATATATATATATATATATATATATATATATATATATATATATATATATATATATATATATATATAAAGATTACAATAAGTTTACCAAGGTAATCAAAATGGTAAACTTAAAATATATTATAAATATTAAAGAGTTAATATTTACAAGTAAAATAAACTCAGCCAGATGTAAAAGCTCAATAAAACCGAAAAAGAAATAGAGCTTATAATATGAACAAATGATTAATAAAACATGTTAAAAAACATCTTGAAAAAGAGTTAAAAACATATTTAATATGTTTATTATATTATATTTTATTTCCTTTATCTAATATCTATTCAGCTACACACGCACACACACGCACACACACACACGCACACATACATACATATATATATATATATATATATATATATATATATATATATATATATAGTGAATGGATGACAAAAGCCTATATTCCAAAATTCATCTTACAATTTTATTCCTTTAATTCAGTTGACATTTACAATTTTTGACAGTATATATTTCCTAGCACAAAATCAATCACGTAATTGAAAGAGAAACTGTAAATAAATTCAAAATGACGTAATATAAATATTTAATTATGGCAAAATGCACTATATCTCCTTTTGATGAATTGATTGTTGCTATTTATTCCGACGAGTTAAGGGCACTGATTGATATAGTAATTAATGATTGCTTTTGTGCTACGAAACAGATACTGTCAAGAACTGTAAGCGTCAACTGAATTAAAGGAATATATTGTAAGATGGTCAACATCACGAACGTTTGAGTATAGACCTTTGTCATTCAGTTTATATATATATATATATATATATATATATATATATATATATATATATATATATATATACAGACGTGGCAGAAAAGAAAAGACACCCATAGAAACAGTTCATTCCAATAAACATATAATTTATAGAATAAAATCAAAAATAAATTGTCACAAATATAATAAATAATACTTGGTTGACATTCCCTTTGCTGTTTTTAATGCTAGAACCATTCTAAGCATAGCTTTGCATTCTAAGCATAGCTTTGACCAGTTGACGAATATAATTTTGAGGAATTTCTTGTCATGTCTGACGCAATAATGCTAAAAGTTCAGGCCTAGAAGATGGCTTTCATTTTCTTTTTACAAGGGTTCCGGTCTAATATGCCCGAAAGGTTTTACATTGGGTTCATATTCGGCAACTGACTTGGCCATGTAAATTTATTGATCCCATTTCGGCCCAACAATAGTTGTGTCGCTGTAGCAGAGTGACAAAGAGATTCGTCTTACATAAATAGGAAGTTGACTTATTCATTTTTATCATTTAATATGCCCAGTATCAAAACAGCCTTTTACACTGTAAAATTCACTTTATGTATGAAAACCAAAGAGGAGAGATATAACATATGAGAAATATTTAAAATCAAGCCCCCCCCTTGTTGTTATTTCCGATCATTTGAAACTATATCAGCAAGTTTTAGTATCCCCTCCATCAGGGCCAGAAGAAACGCTCACTGTATGTGTACATGTGAGCGTTTCTTTAAGTATATATGTGTGCACGTGCGCATGTGTGTGCTCGTGTCCGCGACCGCTACCTAACCCTCTCCAAATAATTAACAACAAAATAAAAACTAAATAAATAAACCGAATCATAGCCCCCGCCCCGCCTCCAAACATAAGCGAACACCCAACAGATCAGGACATACTTACCAAGAAATCGTCTCACCAACGAGACGCCAAAAACTTCAACCTTAGGACTCGAATTTTAAAGTACCCCCCTCCTCCTTCCCCCACATATTCTCCTTTTCCCCCATGTATCCCTATGCCCTCAGCCACACCAGAAATAAACTTCCCAGACCCTCCCCCACAAGTTCCTTAAACTCCAAAACTAAAACATTACCGACATACCAAGCGCGCCCCCCACATTCCCCCTTGTTTCCTTCCTCTCTTTCTTCCGCCCTCCTCGCTACAGACGGCAAAAAAAAAAAAAACGGCCGGGTAGCTGAAACAGTAATGTAACTTAACAGAAAGATACGGCAATAAAAAATAAAACGTATATATATATATATATATATATATATATATATATATATATATATATATATATATATATATATATATATGTATATATATATATGTATATATATATATGTATATATATATATATATATATTGAGCTAGCAAGCTAGCTTTAATTTTGCTGCTTTGGGATGAATTCTGCTTCAGATTTTTTTCCTTGATTGTCTGAATGTGATTTTGCCAGGCTATATATATATATATATATATATATATATATATATATATATATATATATATATAGTTATATATATATATATATATATATATATCAATACAGGTAATGTTATTAAATACAGGGTAAAAATCAAAAGAATTTTTTCTGTGTTTACGTAATAATGCTCAAAGATAAGTAGTGGTATTTACTTAAATTTAATTTATTAAAACATAGTTTGTCTGCATACTCAGAATATGTTTAAGATCTAGTTTTAATAAATTCTACATTATAAAACCAACAAGACCTTTCTATATGCAATCATTTATTCATTTATACAATACACACGCACACACGTATATATAAATATATATATATATATATACATATACATATACATATATATATATATATATATATATTTACGAATCATATCTAAAAACTAATTGAACTAATGCCACATGCAATTTCGGTTTAAACCAATGGAGAAAAATGGCAATCTTTTAAAGTCACCTGTAGCCATCGTATTTTCACCTTTATAACGTTTGATGTACTGATGGCGGGATGATTTGGGCATTCTCATTCGCTTCAATTTATTGCTATACACACTACCATACACACTGAATTAATTGCAAATTCCCTTATTTGGAGAGTATGCGAAATGTCACATAGAGCAATACATATTTAATTGGTAGTTTATTCAGTAATATTAGGTTATTTTTATTTGCGTCCTCGTGTTCAGGATTTCTTCCCTAAGTTCTCATCGCCAGCACTCTGAAAAGAAGTCTATGTAAGTAATATAAAAATGCTGAAATGGATGCAAAAAGCTAACACGTAATTTACTCGCAAGATATGTCAAATTAAAACCGAACCTGTTTATCTTTTCTCAACTCATAACTATGGTAACAGCATATCCCTTTCATTGTTTTGACTCCTGAGTGTGTATCCGTTGATATCTTATTTTTATTACATTTTCACCCCAAACAAGCACGTTTCTACTTTGATGTAGGGGGCTACTATCAGGGACATAAGCCACAGGAGTACTATGCAGAGAGTTGGATAGCAAGGTGTCGATTCACGTTGCACTTGAACTTTTGCATGTCAATACAGTTGAGGAAGCAGGGACCCGGAAGGAAATTCCAAAGTCTAGCTGTTCTGGGGAAGAAACTTCTGGGGTAGAAGGCTCTCTTGCATCTAGGGATCTCTACTGTGAAGCGGTGGGATTTAGCTGCTTGTCGAGTTTGTTGGGGGTATTTACGTCCAGGGGTACAAGTGCTTGCAGTTCGTCAGAACATTCATCATTAAAGTACTTATAGAACTGGCAGAGGGATGCAACATTTCGCCGATGGGACAGAGGCTGAAGCCTAGATGACAGTTCAGAGGCTGAAGCTTAGATGGCGACTCTCTTTTGAACCTTGCCTAGGAGCGAGAGACTAGTAACAGATGCACCATCCCAAATATGACAACAATACTCCATACATGGGCGAATGGTGGCCTTATAGAGGTACAGGATACTTTCGAGCGTTAATAGCTTTCTAGCACGGCAGAGAGAACCTACCTTCTTCGCAGCGGTCCTGGCAATACTCTCAATGTAATTGTTCCAACTCATATTTCCTGTGAACGTTAGGCCATGGTGTTTAAAAGCTGTACTTTCAGATAAAGAGTCTTTGACCATTGCTATTGGTGGTAGATAAGGTTTCTTGTAAATATGCTTTTAAATAGAGTGATGTGGTTCTAGATTTATTAACTGTGTCTAACTGTGTCGGATATATACTCTAGAGTCAAAACAATGATAAGAATATGCTGTTGTCATAGCCCCACTCATAACTCATTATTCACACCAAATCCCATTATTTTTTAGACTGAGCTCGTAAAATAATATGAATGTCGTATTTTGGGAATAATAGTAATTCATTTGAAACATAAAGTGTAGGTAATTACCTTAGATAAGTTACAGACTTGCGCTGTGATGTCAGCTAACATAAAGCGAGTTCTCTTAAGCTCAAGAGTCCAGCGACCTTTAAATATTGATGATGTAAGCGCTGAGTATTCAAACTAGTCATAATTTAAAATGGCTTTTATCTAGTCTCTGAAGAAGAAGAAAAATCATGCGATGTTAATTAAACTTGTAAGAACTAGAGTAAAAAAGATAAAAATGTCTTTATGGCGTGTTGACCTTTTTTATCCTAGTAAACGTACTATGACTAATCTTTCACTGTTCATGGCTGACTTAATAAACAATAGAATTGTCTAACAACGTTGACATATGCATACATACGCACTTGTAATGGTGATAATGTTGACTTTGAAGCTGAAAAGCTGAACCGCTCTCATGCTCTTTCACGAAAATACATACCACTTCTGCCCAATCAGAGCAGTATCAGGTTTTAGTGTATGTGCATTCGTCGAATATCGCAATTATATGAACCGGCATGCATTACCCTGTCTCAAAGTTTGTACAATTTGTGGAATTGCTGTTCGCCGTGTTTTACTATCCCGACGAATACCGGACGGACGCTAAACACAAGGGCACACCATAAATTTCCACTGAAATGCTTCTTGGATTTCGGATCAATGATGATTTGCCAGAAAATTACTTGTAGATCTATAATTCATCGCTAACAGCATATTTTCTATTATGTGTATATATTTGAGGCACTGACTTAATTTTAACAAGCAGTCGATGGTTACAGCGCTGAACATTCCGTTTTACACACATTCTAAATAAGCAAAGACGCCTGGGATAAATTTGTTCAACAACAAATGATGTCATAAATAAACATTGTGTAACACACAAAGAGCTCACCTCACTGATAGAATTGGCAATTCAGAACCTCAACATACATTATACCGTTATAACACGTATGGACAGCTTAATCCCTCTAAGTAAAATTACAGATATTTTTCATTAAATCGTTTAAATTAATTGTTAAAATCATTAACCCATTTCGACATTAAATAAAATAACACACAACGATTGATATGCGGCAAAACAGGCAATCAGAACCAAATACTTTTAGCGTGGTTTATTGAAGGAAGAGTTTGTTTTTCTGATTTTCTAGTAATTCTTGAAAGATAGGTATTTTTAAGGCATCGGTTTTATATATTGAATGTATTTTGTACAAGTTAAAACATATCAGCGTTTTAAAATCATATAGGCGACATTAGGAAATAGATTATCACAAAATAAGATGAGAGAATAAATCATTTGTATTCAATAAAAAACGTAATTGTGCTTTGTTCATACACTGCACACAAACATCTTACCAAACAACTGTTTTTTTTTCACTGATTGTGATTGTTAGCAATTGATTAAATCTACAACAGCCAAAGAAAACGCAATTACAACAACAACAACAACAACAACAACAACAACAATAATAATAATAATAATAATAATAATAATAATAATAATAATAATAATAATACAGTAAAGGGTATTTTTGTAGTCTATGAAGGAACTGTTTTATACTATTAAGGTTTATTCCATATACACTTATTTATATATATTTATTTCAAAGGGAAGAAATATGAACAATCTTGTTATTAATATATTATACAGATTAGAACAGAGATACTTTTTCTGCTCATTTTCCTGTCTACATCATAAAATCTTTAACCTTTATTTTTTACGAAATTCATTTACTATTTATTATTCTATTTGACTAACAGCCCCGAATTATTAGAAGTTGCAGTAAGATTTGACATCGCTTCTCAGCACACGGCTCATCACTTATCTTAAATTAAAAAAAAAACATCTTTTATAACTCAGTACAGCAAACCCCAAAGCAGCAACACAGAAATAAACATATGTTGTTCAGTCAATTTGTGGAATAGAAATATGTTGCGAAAAGTGTGGTCTGGACGAAATAGGAGTGCTGAAGATATAGTCATATTATTGTAATCCAAATCTTTAAAGAATGATTAAACAAGTTCTATTGCACTTTTAATGAAACGTATTTTTGAAACGTTAAAGATTACTGGACCGAATAGGAAATCTGTTTACAAAATGATGATGTAATATTTGCACAACATTTGGAAGCTCAAGTTTTGCCTAATTAGCTAAAATTTTCTTTCGAAAAAAAAAGAAGAAAATAAAAACAACTTAAAGGCATATATTTTCTTTCTGGTTGCTCCAACGTATATGCAATTCTTTTTGAAAAAAAAAAAAAACGAATTGTTTTTCATTTGTGAAAGAAATACATCTTTCTTTTACGTGTTTATTATATGAGTTCATATAAATAAGAAGAAATAATAGGATGAATACAAGAGTAGAATAAACAAAGAAAATAAATAATAGAACTAACTGTAGTTAGGGAACAAAGCTTAAAAGAATCGGAATAAAAACATGGTAAAGTATAATAAAATATACTTTTTGTATACGTTATAAAATAATCCTATTCAAAACAACTGACTACACATAGTAATTTCTTTGTTTGGGAATTGTCATTAGCAGCAAGGTGCCTTTTTACATTGCACTTGAACTTCTGCATGTCAGTACAGTCGGGGAAGCAGGGATCCGGAAGGGAATTACAAAGCCTAGCAGTTCTGGGGAAGAAACTATTAGAGTAAGAGGCTTTCTGGCTTCTCGGAATATTTACTGTGTAGGGGGGATTTTGCTGTGTGTCGGGGTTGTTGGGAGTATCTACGTCGAGGGGATACCAGGGCTTGTAGTTCATCGAATCATCTACCATTAAAGTACTTGTAAAACAGGCAGAAGGATGAAACATTTCGTTAAACTAATCCTCTTCACAACAACTGACTACATAAAAAATTCTTTTTTTAGGGATTGTCATTAAATGTAAAGCTAGGAGAACAGAACAAATTATTCGCATTTAATTACTTAACAAGTTATTAAAAGTTAATAAATATATTACATATAAACACTCTCTAATGTGTACGCGAGCGTATCAGTCTTAATGGTGATTGTGGTTTCAGTTTTGCGGTAAAAATCACCACGGCTCAGTACTTTACATTCCCACTCTGTGGTCAAAACTCACAATTCTAAAAACCACCCGCCTTTTCTGTTATTTTTTCTTTTAATCCAATCCGTTTCACGTTACTTTACGAGACCCAGTAGTATATTATCAGGCGCAATCACCATTTTGCTTTTCTTGCTTTGCCCGTAATCGAACCTTACAGGCTACACAAACTCATCTAGACATTTGAGCTACGTCCCTTCCGCACTCTTATAACCTGTATACTAATGACGGCAACACATGTTATCACTAGGGCTATGAAAAGAGAATATTCTTATCATTGTTTTGACTCTCGAGTATATATCGGACACAGTTAGACACAGTTAATCAACCTAGAACCACGCCACTCTATATAAAAGCATATAAGATATCAACGGATACACACTCGAGAGTAAAAAAAAATGAAAAGAATATGCAGTTGTCCTAGCCCTAGTAATCACAATGATTAAATAGAAAAAATAGCTGCCTGCAAATATGCGCATTTCAATTGCACATTGTGCGTATGTTAAATTATGGAGTAAGACATTGATTCTTTAAGAACAGGCGTAAATCATTTGAAAGACTAGAACGAAGCAGTATACACTGTTGAGTATTATGTCTAAGGTATCGGACATAACACTTGACCCCGCAAAATAAAACCTGGATGATTGACACAAAACCCGCACTAGATTAGAAGAAGTAAAACCTATAGACATGCCTGTGTGAAATATAAGTATGATTTAATGCTGAGATGCATGAAACTGTCATCTGTCAACATTATCTGCAGGCGGAAATACAGCCGCCGTTAAATAAACAATAAAATACACGGAAGCAACGTCTGCGATGGGCGTGGCTACAGTAACTGCACAGGCAAAATGCTGAAAGCGCAAAGAAAAGAAGAAACCGAAATAAGTGACGTAACGAAGCAGCATTCACACGAGGTGGTTTGAATAGTCTTCCTCCAAAGGAAGAAGTTTTATGAGAATATCAAATTCACAAGCGGCCCTTAGTTGCTTTTATATCTTAGTTAAGAGAAACGATGATATTAGGTTTTTGTTGTTCTTGCAGGTAGGTATCAACGTCCTCCTACACACAGCGCCTAGTATTTCTAAATGGTCACACATTTGTTGCTGACCAACATTGCTTTAGTTCATTGATATGATGAGAACGGTTGTTTCAACCTGATTATGCCGTATAGGGTTAAATAATCATGGGTGAATTATACATAACACCACTTAGAATTAAAGTAGTTTTAATCCATTTGCGGAAAGTAGAGCATATAAATCGTATGACGAATATCGAGGAAATCTAAGCTGACTATGTGTATAAGAGATTTCAAGCGTACACGAAAGCCTCCAGTCATGCGATATGAATTACAATATTTTTAGATTTAAAGGTCACACACTATTGGAGTTCATGCCGTAGCACCTCCTAAGAAATCACCTAGTCTACTAAAACATATCTATTATAATGTAATGTTTGGCATGGAGATACTTGAATACTTATCTAAGGCTATCAACGGACAGGGTTGAATCTTTGTTGACAAAGTGGGACCAATGAGTTTGAAGACTCTTTTTGGGACCCTATCCGAGATGGTAGATGCACTAGCTCAGATGTGGCAACAATACTCCATGCATAGGCGAATGGTAACTTTGTAGAGATACAGGATACTTTCAGGTGTGTGTAGTCTTCTAGCACGATAGAGGAAACCCACTTTCCCAGCAACAGCCTTCACGATGTCCTCAATGTATTTGAAATAAAAATTTCATTTCTAAAACAATTACGTTTGTTTTTATTCTAAAGCTATTAATACCAACTGTTTTTTTACATGGTAGTCACCACTTATAAAGTCCCGGAAGCCACTCGCGGATAAGGGTTATTGTGTGCATAGTACGTTAGTATTGGAGATTTGATAAAGTGTCTTACTTAAGGCCCCGGTTCATCAGGAATTTGTTTTTATTGGACTTGAAGACATCCAGATTGTAGTCAGGTTGGAAACAGGCAACCGGAACAGAGTTCTACAGGCGTGCATTTCTAAGAAAGAAGCTTTGTTCATGGAATCTACGTTTTTGATTTTGGCACAGATAAGGAGTGGGGAAAATTACTGACACTGATTTCAGCTAGACGGGTGTTTACCGTGAAAGATTGGCGAGGGGGGAACCAGAGATTGGAACTCAGACGAGCACCTGTCATGGTAGTAACGATAAAACAAAGACAGCTCTTCTGTGGGAGAGATGTTGCAGGGAAGAGAAAAGGGCATCGCCAACGGAGCCTATTTTGTACTCTGTCAAGTCAGGATAGACTGTTTTAGCAGCTCCTGCCCAGACGTACTTGGATTTTATACAGATAGAGAATTTGATCAGGGGTAAGATATCTTCTGGAGCGGTAGAAGGATCCTGTTTGCTATTTGCCAAAACTGGTGGGAACCAAGCCGCTGCTCAGCTACTTTGGATTTAACAGACTGACCATATTGCTCTCTTGAATTTTTTTTATTACTCTTTTGCAGTGGTTGCTGGCAGTTCTGAAGGCAGCTTTAATCTCAGTACATCTATTACGTTGGTAGCTATGGAAAAGGTAATTTCTGTGCGCGATGGTAGCAGCACATTCTGGGGAGAACCATGGCTGGCTGTTAGGTTTTTGTTGACATTTTTTGGATGGCATGAATTGGTCTATTCCTACAATTAGCCATTCGGTCAGGTCTGATACTATGGAGGGCACATCCCTTTTAAACATAGAATGCAGGGGTAGATCAGATATAAGTGTACGGAAGCTATCCCAGTCAGTCGTAGATTATAGATATACGGTACGGTGGATAAGTACATCTGAAGACTTATTGTATTTCGTTTTTATCTTAACTGATACAACCGAGTGGTCGGAAGATCCCAGAGGAGACAGAACGGAACTTGAACATTGCTCAGGGGAAGTTGTGAGAAAAAGGTCTAGAAGATTAGCATACTGACCGGAAGTATTGGGCACTCGCGTGGGTTCGTGAACAATTTGGGTGAGGTCATAGGCCATGGCAAAATCATGGCAGAACCTCCCCTCATCATCTGTCTTGTTAGAATGGGTCAGCCATCCAACATTGTGGACATTGACGTCACCACAAATGTGGTATGTATATACTATCTTATTTTGCATTAAATGAGACCAGTGGGCTAATGGGTTAATTAAGTTTGTCTCGAAAACTAGCACAATGACCTTATTATTTTCTTATTGCATTACATATTATTTTTACGCTGACAGAAGTACTTTTCTTCCATTAAAATGTCAAGGTTAGATTAGATTATATGTTTGTTTTATGCGGTATAATATCACGACACGGCGACGTTGGAAAAGTTAATTGTGGGCATTTTATTCGCCTTTCTTTTGAAATATGTATCCAGAGGAATACCCGAATGGCTTACTGAGGATTAGTAGAAGGGGAGAGATAAGATGGAAGTGAGAGTATGTGTGTGGATATGTGTGACAAGAGGGAGGGAACGGGAAAAAATAAAAAAATAACAAAAGAGAAAGGAAAATACTGAAAAAACATACCTTAATGCGAAAGCTAAAAAGAAAAGCCATATGACACGAAGTAACATAAAGAAAAAATTGGAAGAGAAAGAAGATAAATAAGTAAAAGTACATTGAATATTGGACGCATATTTAATGTAATCATATCCATCTATACTCTTATAATTTTTGTGTGTGTGTTGATATTCATATTAAAACACTTTTTTTCTATTTATTTCAAAATAAAATAAAATTTTATATGGGTCGTGGAATTGCATTCATCTGCACAAGATTTGGCTAATTTACATATTCTTTTAAAAATTCATTTTATTTAATTCCTTATTAGTTTTTTTCGGTTTTCTTATGGGATGATCATCTTTAGTCAACTTATGTGTAATTATATTAACGCAGGTATTCTACATGATTTATACTTGCGTAATATTTGCGTAAAACGTTTATAGTAAACACAAACCTCTTTCTCTATATATTTATGAATGTGTATATATATTTGTTAAAAAATTGCCTACCAAACTCCGGTGCCAGTTTTTTGTCTACAGATATAGAATTTAATATAAAGGTGATTCAGACCCATACAAAACTTTATATTTGGGTTTCAGCCGGGGAAAATCGGTGCAAAAGTGTTAAAATTAAAAAAAATGAAATTTGCAAGATGAAAGTCGAAGGATGGCGTTACGAAAATGCACGCGTAACGTATTAGCTATTGCTTCATGATTTAATTTTTAGACTTGCAGCAAACATGTCTTCATAGCTTAGGCATTGGCATCAAAGAAAAAAGTAAGCTAAACGTTTTGGTGTCGATTCTGGGTGGTGACGCTTGAGTCATTTTTTTCCGAACTTTTAAAATCATTACTGTTTATTGGGTAGTGTTTTTTTTACACAGTGATCACCACTTATCAAGGCCCGGAAGCCACTCAGGGATAAGGGTTATTGCAAGTACATTACGTTAGTGAGGAGATTTGCTGAAGTGTCCATAATCCTTGAAAGTGTAATACGTGCAATTATATAGTGGTGTATTTTCTATGTAGTATATACTTGATGGAGAAGGGAAATACAAGTTGCTCAGCATTGTTCTGGAATATATTAAAATAAGTATAGGATTTATTATATTCTGAATGTGTAAAAGGCAACAAGAAACGTAGCGTTGCCCGAAAATATTAAAAAGTATAGATTTTATTATAGTTTTAAGGCAGTGTGTCGTGAAAAACTTTGTGTTACCGAATAGTAATAACATAAATACTGCAAGCGCAGCTAAATCATTTAAATTATTATTATTATTATTATAACTTTCATTATATGAAAACGTGCAGAAATAATGGTCTGAGGAGAAGTGAACGCGGGTGTATAAAAGGATGTGAACAAAACCAAAATAGGAAGAAGCGAGAAAAATATAGAAACGGATTGTGATTGACAGAAAGATACGAGTTTTAATATAAATATGTTATACACACATTTTAATCTTTTCTATTTTTTTACTGTCGAGGTTGACTTTTAAAAACACGTATCAATCCGAGCCAAACTGATTTGGCGCTGACATTTCGAGATATCAGGGCTTGTGTGATTGTGCATTCCCCCTCCTCGTGAGTACAAGTTTTAGAAGTTAGCTGGTACAAGGTTTATTTATGTGGTAAGCCCCAGCTCCACAAAAGAGATATTGTCATTGTGCCACAATATATATATATATATATATATATATATATATATATATATATATATATATGTATATATATATATGTTGAATATTGGGGTGTACCAAATCGATATTAGTTGTGTAGAGGGGTTTCCATAAAGGGGACGAGACATATAACGGGGTATACAGCGACAGCAATTACTTGTTGAGTTTATAGTATTAATAAAAGGCTGATATAGGTGCAGATATGTGTAATAGACAGTTCTTTTTAAACATAGGAGGTGATACATCATTCTGATGAGGACAGACAACACTTTTAGAAGGGATTTCCTATTATAAAGTGCTTTTACAAAATGAAGACAAAACACATTACCTTGCGGTTGAAATGACGACGAAGAAACAGGCTTAGAAACAACATGAAGAAATTTATTACAGATGGTGATGAATGATGGAAATTCTATGCCTATTAGATTTATACATTGTCTTGTCTTCCTTTCTGCCCGGCTTCCGAAAGGGGCTTAGGCTAACTCAACTCTCCTCTCTCCACTATAAACTCTCCCAACTGAGATTGTTCTCCTCCATCTGAATTGATCTCAACTCATTTCGAACCCTAACTTAACTGTGTATATTGAACCTATCTTTGTTTGTGACGTCAGAACGTTCTCAAACATGTGCCTGTTTTTTTTCACGTTGATTTTGCATATTACATATGACTCCAACACGACACAACACAAAGACATTCCTTAATTTGCATTCTCCAATTTAACCTGTCTGACCTAACTTTGCTTTTATAGTCATTTCTAACTACAATGGTCAATTATCTACAAACCCCAAATCGCATCTAAATAGCAATATGTAATTTTTAAAACTTTTGATCACTCTATTTGATTCTAGCATTCTCTTCTAATAAATATCATTTCCGATCCTAATTATTTTGTTTATTTAATTACCGAGATCTTTCTACTTCGATATATATATATATATATATATATATATATATATATATATATATATATATATATATATATATATATATATATATATATATATAAATGAGTTCATATTATATTTTAAGGTATATATTGCGTACAATATCGTTCAATGTGATTAAAATAACACACACAATCATTATCGTCTTGTTGTTGGCATTAGTTTACCAGATATTTTTCTAGTTAGAATTCTTTCTATGATAAAATGATATCGGGAGGGACAATGAGAAAGTTGCCAACATTCATAATGAAAGTAATCTTTGTAGAACGAAGCGGATTTGAACTTTAAGCACCCAGGTAGTTAGCCCGTGTCGTAAGCCACTTGACTATGTATGCTGGTTAGTTACATACTAATACTAAACTGTGAGATATATTTCTTAATTGCTGACCAGGAAGATTAGTTTTTGCATTCACAAGTTATGATGCGCGTTTAAAAAAAATAGTTTTATTGTTTAGTGCATCATTATGTACTTTTTTTAATGAAGAGCTTTCTAGTTTACATACGGATCTATGAAAATGATTCAGGATTAACATGTTATTCTGAACGAAACTTAGATTTTTTATTTCCCCCGCCAAAAAAAAAGTATGCGTAAGTTGATAATAGCTTTGTTGTTTGAAGGAAGTTGTTCATTTATATATATGCTTTGTTATTATACGTTAACGATAAGTCAACTTCCATTTTTGTATATTCCAGTTTGGTATATAGTTATATATCCAGAAAAGTGGGAATATGTGTGCGGGTGAGGACACTTTTCAACCTATATACTTAACGAACTTTTTATCCACAAACTTAAAATTTCGTATATAGGGTATTCAGACACGTGGAAAACATTTTAATCAGTTTTCATCCGCAAAAAGGGCTGCCAAGGGGGCAAATCTAAAAAAAAAATGGGTACGTTGAAGTCATCAGAATTTTATCTGTTTTTCAACTCTTTCACCAATGCGCATACGTGAATTATGTACATGACAGATTGCTTATGTTAAGAATAAGTAGGTTTAGAAAACACTTTTTAAAACGTGGCAAGCTGGCCCAATGGGTATCGTACTTGCCTCACTGCCTTTCGGTTTTGTTGTCAATTACAGCCCGGCTATTTTTGTTGCTCACAAGAAGTGAACTGTTAAAAAAACCCATAATAGTCGCATACACAATTCTCAGTTTCTTTCCGTTTTCTGTTTATTTCATTATTTTTAAAAGCAATTTAACGTTACGATTAATACATACAGTATTTTTGTTTATAATAAATGAAAAACTTGCATTAATTAAAATATATTATTTTAGCGTATTTTTTGACAAGGCAACGGCCTGTTTGTAAATTACAGAACGTATATGCAAAAATATAAATGTTCGCACACCTATATACATAAGATGTGTCACTCAAACCAATAGAGTTGGACTAGGCAGCCGGAACAGCAACGTTATCTTGCAAAAAGTGTCTAAAAGGAAAAAGGACATGGTGATAGAAGAGGTCAAGGTGTTTGGGGAAGAACAAAGAACAACCATTGCTGTCGCTCAGGTCCAAAAATGTGTATGGATAAATTAGAATGATATTGAATCAATTAAATTATCGTAGAAACCATTAGTTGCAAGGGAACGGTTGGTAAATGTACTTCCTTTGCATTATGAATATGATCTGCTAACACATGCGACAAATCGTAAATTATGGGGATGCACTGATTCGAACCCGTATTTGTTGTGTAAACGTGATCGAAGTACCTTGCACTATGTATTGTCTACATGTTTACAATCGCTTCAGATGTACAAGTTGAGACATAACAACGTATTGAAAATCATTACGGAGTCGTTGAAAGCATAATGTGAGGCAACAAACCAGCAAACAATGAGCTAAATGCTATATGAGGAAGCAGAAGCTTTCTTATACGAAACTACTAATGACTGGAAACTTTCAGTGCTTATAAACACTCAAAAGTAAAACAACCTTTTTTTAACAAAAAAACAAAACAAAACATTCACGACCTACAGCGACTAAAATTGTATCATTAAAACGAGCGACCTTTTGTTCCATAGAATGTATTTTTCTGCATAGTCATCACTATTGAACTTTTTCTTTTGTGTGGTTGTTGTGCATGAGTGTCCGGAGCACGCGTTGTCAGTTATATCTCTGTCGCCACGTTGAAATCAACAAACCCATCTCCTAACTGTGCTGACATCAACGGCATCGGCTTCTTAAACGTTCAACAGGCACCAGTGAATGTTGATAATGTCAGTTGTTTTTCTATTTGAAGAAATTCTATCGCATGAATCTTCTTCTAACGCGCGTCCACGAAAGGGTTTGCTTTCTTAAAGTCCACACTGTCATAAATGCAACAGAGAAACGAAGCTTCAGATCTTGAATGACTAAGTTCAGTCATCATAACAATGCAATTTGTAATCCTGTCTGATACATTATGACTGGATAAAATATAGCAGACAATAATTTTGGGACGCCCCTCGGACATATATATATATATATATATATATACACCGATGAAGACTGAAGGATCGGTCGAAAATATGTACTTATAAAAAAAGTTTTTAAATTTTTTTTCACAATATTATTTTGTAATCCTGCACGTCACCAATTGAAAACGAATAAAGAAAAGTTATAAGCTTTTATACTTTTCGTATTCTTTATATATATATATATATATATATATATATATATATATATATATATATATATATATATATATATATATATATATATATATATGAGAATGGTTAAAGAAAAAACACTGAACAAAGAACTGGGAAGAGGACACAAATAATGAATAAAAAGTTTATATTTGAGGACATATTCATTAAACATGTTCAAGAGTAATATCGTAATTCTTTTAAATACTCGTTATTTTACCCACATCAAATACAAGAAACTATAATACAATAGAGTTACCTCCCTTTCCCTTTGTTCTCTTTCACTTTTAAAGATTTTACAGTTCAATAAAATAAAGTGAACAATTAGTTCGTGAGAGTGTAAAAACAAAAAAAGAATAAAAACAATAAGACACGAACAAAAAAAATTTAACATCATAAAAAGTATTTAATTACAACCCAGTTGAAGACAAGAAAGTAGATCGTGTAATAAAAAATAGTAAACAAATAAAATCGTTCAGATAAGAGAGACGATGAGAGCGAAAAACTTAAAATAAGAACAATTCTCCAGAAGAGTAGAGTTTAAAAGCATTAGTGCTTGGGTCTTTTAAACATGAAAAAAAGTACCGTTTTAGCACTGCTCTGGTGTACTACATGTGGTACTATTCAAAAGTGGTCGAAATTTGTGAAAAATGAAGAAATATAATAAAAAAGAAGAAATGAGTTTATCAGCAGAACAAAACTATTAGAAGGTTGTCTAAAAAGGACCCCCCCCCCAACCCAAACTTATGTAATTAATCAAAGTGTGACAAGGATTTGTAAAACAAAAAAAGAACAATTAGTCATTATGTTTAGAATTAGTTTACAGGAAGGTGTGGGTGTGACGATGAGTTTTGGGACAGTTGGTGACGGTTTGCGAACCATCTTTGATTTGCAACGGTTGATAACGGTTTTGAGTTGAGAGAGAGATGAGTTGAGAAAGGGAGAGAGAGAAAGTTGCGAGTGTGCGACAATTGAAAGCATGTTTTGGCTGTGAGTAGACTGAAATGAGCTGATGTGGTTCGATGAACACAGCCTCAGCAAACGACATAAATGTTGACCTTAACGTTCAGAGAATCGATGGTATCACACACACAATGTTTGCAGAGTTTGTGTTTTTTGTGTTTTGTTTTATCTTTATTTTATACTGTAAACTCATGCGCGCTTTAATCAGTAGCCGCTAATGTCAGAGACGATGACATGGCCAGAAGAGAAGAGGAAGGCGAAGAAGACCATGGAAACCACATTGAGTTCGGCATTTGTTGTCGAGTGGGAGACCACATGTTCTTATACTGCACCAAAAATGATAAAATGCTGATCGCACAAGAACGAGGTGTACATCCTATGAATTGTGTTTAGATACATTAATAGTATCGCTTTGCTGGTTAAACAGATTATAGCATATACAATATATTAATAGATTAGGCAAAAGACCTACAACCTGTTAACATATATGCTTTCTTGTACTATATTTGTAGAATATCCGTCTACAAATAATTTTTCCACCGTGTTACTGAGATATATACTCTATAATTAATAATCGGTTCATTATTTAGGAAGTCACTCTGTAGAATAATATATATATATATATACATATATATATATATACCCATTATTGTATACAGTTCTCTATGTTTGTCTATATGTTTGTCTGGCTGTCTGTCTTGTCTGTCGTTTCTATTTTTGTTCGGAAACTATTCATTGGGCCAACCGTTCCCTTGCGAACATAGTACTATAGTATATGCAGAATTTAATAAGAGTTAGTGATGATTAGTATTTCATGCTAAAATTAGCATAAATTTTAACACGTTCAACTATCAATTTGGCATAACTCACTCAACGGAGTCAGCGGACTACAACTTTTGTGCATTTTTACGGGCTACAAGGTTTAGTACACACACACACACACACACACACACACACACACACACACACACACACACACACACACACACACACATATATATATATATATATATATATATATACATATATATATACTAGCTGTACCCTGCCACGCGTTCCTGTGGCTCAAATTGGCGCAATGGAAAAAGTTCTAAAATGAGAAAGTGCATGTTTATTATTGGTTAAATTCCCCAATTCGTATGGGCACACAGTTTTTGTTGTTCCATTTTCTGAGCTGATATAGAGATTTTCTGGTTTGGTTACTCTTAACATAAATTGTCGATGTGAAAAAAAAAAACAGTCAGTGTGTAGCTGTAAGCCACACAATTGAAAATATTGTTCCCTGAAATTTGTTGATGGTTATTGCAAAGGACAATAAACTTGGAAAGTGCAATTTCCTAAAGTGTAATGGTGTATCCGTTAGAATCATAGGAATGCGTGGAATGAAGATATATTCACCTGTGAAAGGTCCTGTTAAGATTGTTGTTTCTATGATATTGTTTGTTATTTTTTTACTGCAAGCCATGTACCATTGCAAAGCTTGGATTGGTTTATATTTATATACAACGTGATAGTTAGTACGCCAAGTACATGTGGCGGCATCCTGGCAAATCTAACTGTTGCATAATTAACCACTTTATCTGCTTCCACAACAGTGTCGATGGATGTGTATGCGACTACTTCACTTGGAATTTTACGTTTAATAATAGCGTTAACTTCATAGACGTCTTTGTATTGAGCTGAAAGTATAGCTCGTTCACCTAGTTAAGTGGAATTCGTATAATTAATTTGAATATCTGGAAAAACCTTTTTAACCAACTCTTCTTTTGATGTAATAAAATTACAGAATTAAAGATTCAAAGAATTTCGCCCTTAACTCGGATCATACGCAATTTCCCCACAAGTGATGTACAAATTTCTGTGTGGATCGGACAGTCTGTAACTGGACATGCATATTTTGAGTTAAGTTTTATGTCTACACATGTCACCGAAAAGTAGACTATTTGAGGCAAGTATTTATTTCATCTGCTGGCATTGATTGAGGAATTACAGATAACATTTGTCTTAAATCTCCTGCAAGCAGTATTACTGCATTCTTAAATGGTCTGACATTGCGACGCAAATCTTGCAAGGATCGATCAAGAGCCTCCAGTGATTTTTTGCATGCCATTGGGCATTCATCCCAAACAATGAGTGTCATTTCTGCAATATTTTTCCCCATACTGGATGTTTTGGAGATGTTGAACATGAACTCTTTGGAAAAATTGAATGTTTAATAGTAGTTTCAAAGTAGAATAAGTAGTTCTTCTACTTGGTAGCAAGGTCGCAGGTATTCTGCATGCAGCAAGGGCTATGTCATTTTGTCACCAAGTGGCTGCCAAAATCAATTTAATTGGAAAGGTTTTACCAGTTACTCCTGGTGCTGTTCAAGATAGCAGTAATTTCCAAATAACTTCAATTCTCACAGTAAGTAAATTAGGTGACTAAAATGGGATTTATCCATGTTTTGACAATGCCTTATTCACTGTAATTAATTTAGGAGACTAAAATAGGATGAGGGATTAGAAATTGGCAGATAGAGAGGAAGATATATAGATAGAAAAGAGAAAGTGAGAGGGAAATAGAGAAAGAGAAGAAGATATAGAGAGATAGAGGGGTCGAAAGATAGACAGAGTTAGAAGTAGAGAGGGTTGGTTGGTTGGTTGTTTTTGTTTTACAGAATATTAATCCTTTTCAGGTTATTTAATGCCAAATCCAAAGATTTTGAAGAAAGATTTTTTTAATAGAATATATTTGTTGTCTTCAAGTCAGTTTCTATTTAACCCATAGTTGGGACCTTAACAGGTACTACCACTTCGCGTCAGAGTGGACCTGGGAGCAATGGCAATTAAAGGGTGGCTCCACACTCCCCAAAGTCCACAAGCTGGGGCCTCACCACTGGATATAGTTTAAGGTCATATCCAGGACCAGAAGTAGAGAGGGAGCGAGACAGAGGAAAGAAGAGAAGAGAAGGAGAGAGATAGAGGGAAGAGAAAGATAGATTGAGAGAGAGAGAGAGAGAGAGAGGGATGGATGGAGAGAGATATTAAGAGAGGAAGAGAGAGAGGGAGAGAAACATAGGGTGAACTGCACTTCACCGATTTTTACCCGATCAGTAGAGAAGAAATCCTTCGAGACTAAGGCAATTTTTATTTGTGTTACTATCCAGAGTACCCTATTTTTCGGGAGCTAGATTTTCCACACATTAGAAAGTGACCAGGTTATATGTGCTTTCACCTAAAAATTTTATAAACAAAAAGATATTGTAAAACTTGAATTTGACGTGAAAATACTATTTTAAAAAATAGCACGGTAACATAAATGCATAAGCGGCATTTAAAAAAAATATTTATTTTCCAAAGGAATGTTTTAATAAATCCACACACTGGCGCATGACGTCAACAGCCGGATAAAGCCGAACGTTGCCGATGAAATAATAACAACGCTATGTGAAAAAGTGAAGTAAAATTTTACATGTAGAAACATAAAAAACACAAAAACTAAAAAACCTACCGCTCAATTGTATTTTTTATTAAATGTTTGTAGAAAATGTCATTTTTTTTGTCAAATAACTTTTAATCATTTTTTGCAATAAATAATAACAACTTCGTTAATTTTTACGACTTGCCCCAGCGTATTGTGATTGGCTAACCCGAGCTGCGGACGTCATGTTCCGGAAAAATACAGTTAGATTAGATACAATCACTGTTAAAAATATTACGGAAAATGGGCTTGTAAACTTCTAGTTTAGTGATTGTGAACAAACCGGGCGTTTCATTTATATATATATATATATATATATATATATATATATATATATATATATATATATATATATATATATATATATATATATATTGTGGTAGAAGTTGTAATTTAGATTGATGGTCGCTCAGACTTTGTAGAGTGCGAAGGAAACATCAATTCTTCTAATGTTACATGAACCACTCTTATGAATATTCTCAAGTGGAAAAATGAACCAAGTTACCCCCCCCTATTTATGGAATAGAGCGACAAAACATTGGTTGAGACAAAATTGAGACAAAATAAGAGTAATGAACCTACATAGCCAAGTCAGTCCCCGGATTAAAAACTGTTAAAGCATATTAGACAATAGCCTTCGAAAAAAAAAAAAAATGGAAGCCATCTTCAAAACTTGTACTTTTAGCATTATTGCGTCAAACCTTGCTTGACACCTCTCAAAAAATATAGGTCAACTGATCAATACCATGCCTAGAAAATTCCTAGCATTAAAAAAAACACACCTCTTTCTTGGATGTTGATTACTATAACATTTTTTGTGTTCGTTTTGCTTACATATTCTCTTAGGAAATATACCCATCTCAACACAATTGCCTTAGGGAAGTTCTTAAGAAAGATCAAGAATAATAAATCATCAAGATAACCCGCTGGAACACACCCGCATATATTCTGTTGTTTAAGAATACTGCAGTTGAAGACAACTTGGACCATGTTTTTATTTAACACTAGCAGGCCGGCAGGCATTGCCCGGTCGTAAAATATGACATTTTGATTAATGCTTATTATGCTTAAATACGATATTTTGATTAATGCAGATTTTGTATTTATTATTATATTATATTGGACCCAACATATATTAATGATTTAAAAAGTAAAAAAAAAAAAAAAATGACTCATGCGCCACCACCGAGAATCGAAGCCAAAATGTTTAGCTTATGATTTACTTTTTCTTTGAACGTCAATGCCTAGTATTTTATAAGAAATTGCATTTCCTGTTAGGGGATGAAACCCATATGTGTTTCATGTAAATCACTATAAGAACCTTACTTTATTTGATTGTAGTACATTTTAATTGCCTCTTGGCAAACCGAATTTTTCTCGAACTGCCGAACGCATTCCATATTCATCGTTTACGTAAACTTATATGAGAATTTATTGAAATTATTTTAAACATTTTTACGATATTAGTAAAAGGTATTCATTTTATTATTATTATTATTATCATTATTATTATTATTATTATTATTATTATTATTATTATTATTATTACATCCATTAAAAAGATTTTTCATATAGCGCTGGTGTCATTTCAACGAAATAACTTTAACTTCTTCGACAAGCAAAAATATCCCACGCAAATACTACTCTGATTCTTTCTTACATTGAACTGCTAGTCTTTGGAATCCCCCATGTCCTGTTTCCCCGACAGTGCAGAAAGCTAAATGTAATGTAAAGAAAAAACTCGTTGTACTACTCCTTACTCAGAGTTTATTTTTTAATTATGGTTTCTTATTCACAGTAGTAAACAAGAGTAAAAATAAACTTTATACAATATGGAGAAGTTAAACCCATCTAATTTGGCCTATTGTTACGTAAGCTTTCTTAGATCTGCAATGTTACGACTTTCTTAAGTTCTTGTATTAGTAAGAGTGTTGCAATATCCAGTAACAGCATTTTCACAGCTACTAGTACCTTTCGGAAAATAGTGCTTTTCCTAGTAAGTTTCCAAATATGAATTTAATTAGGATACATGGAATTAATCACTATGTAATGTGAAAAATATTGCGTCTACATACTAAATAATCGGCTATGGGTGGCAAAGTTTCACATCATTCTCGAGATTATCCTGTTAATATGCATAGGAATATAAAAAACGCAACGGCCCTGGGGTATAAAGCTTCATCATACATCCGGCTAATAGACGTAGTAGTTCCAGTTAGCTCATCAATTGATAATGTGGTTCTGAGTTAAAAATTGGTTACACCATGGACGAACATGTCACATTAGAAACCACCTTTCTAAGAGGCCGTTGAAATATGAACAAGAGGTCGCTTCAAGCATTATTTCAGATATTAATATTTGAAATAATGCTTAAATGAATTCTACCTACATATTTTAACGCCATTCTGTTTAAAGTAAAATGTTTCCTTTAATATTAATAGGTTGTAGTTAAATGTATTTTTCCTTTTATTTCATTACAATATACAAACAAAACACATCAATTTTGAATCGTCTTTACTGACGTTTTGAGTTATTAACTTGTTTACAAATATGGAAAACAAGTGAAGCATGCATTGCCTCCCCCGTGAGTGCACAGGCATAAAACATGATTAAGATCAACATTTACCCCGCCCTTATTTAGTCCAAAATGTCCCCCAGGGAACGTCAAATCCTGGTGAAAATGAACAGACGGTGCAGTTTTAGACCATAATATGTGTAAATTTGAGTTCTGCACCATGCAAAAAAAAAAAAAAGAAATTACTTAGTCTATCGCTTGCCCGCTCCCATTTAGCCCTCAAAGTCCTCAAGGCCTTAACATATTTAAATTTGAGTTCAGCACTATGCAAAACTGCTAAATAGACACACACAGAAAATTCTGGACAAATATGGTAAAATAGTCCCCAAAAGTTATCGCGAAGTATAGAAAAACAAAATTATATAGAAATCAATTAGTTAGAACTTTTTAGAAAGTTTTATAAAACTCCAAGGCATCAATTTTTTTAATAAGCACAAACGTGTCAATTTTAGCCATTTTAATCCAAATAGCCATTTTAGGGGGGGCATCTTGAGTTTTCCCCGGAAAATCCGTTCTGTTACTTTTATACTCATATCATGTTTAATGTTTGTGCAAAATTTCCAAAAATTCCAAGGCATATTTATTGAGAAAATGCAAACAAACGAACGGATGAACGGACGAACGGACAAGAGTGAATTTAAAGGTCCATCTTCCTTTTGTCATGGAACAAAAAAAACAAAACATTTAAATAAACTTGTACATGGTATTTGTTTTTAAAGATTCTATTAGAATATCTTTTATTGAGGAATATCAAAGTATTGACCTCAATATAAAGATTGAAAGTAAAATAAATTGATTTTAACTCTGCCACAATATTGTAAAATCATTAAATCGCATTTTTCTTATCAGAAAATGGTATATCTATCTTTACAAAACACAAGAAATTCAGTAAAAATTTTAAATAAAATAAAGCTAAAAGTTCAACGATCGATTTTAATTTTACTTCGACCGCCGTCGCTTTTTTGAAATAAATTTGAACAAATCTTTTCTAATTTCATCTGAAAAAAATTTCTTGTTGATATTGAATATATTTTTAACAGTTCTTGTTGCAAATTTATATACTTTTTCAATGTATTACTTTGGAGAATAAGTTTTCAAAATTATTTCTGCAGATGTCCTTGTTGTAGACTGCTCATATTTTTCTATGAATTGATGAGAAAAATCTAAAATTGCAAAGCAAGAACAAATACATTCAGCAATCTGGGTCGATGAAATTGTCAAACCTCCTCGAGATAATAAATTAAGGTAATGATTCTCAGTGATCTCTATATCATTACCAAATACAAAAATAGAACAAATATCACCGTTAAAGTGTTTCAAATATTTTTTGCAACATAACCAGCAATTGAAAATGCCACTCCTTTGCTGTCAGATAATAAACAAAGTTCATTTATTTCCGATTCGTGTTTGGACAAAACGTTAAAGAAGATTTTAATTTTCTTTCTTGAGCAATGGATTTAAATCTTTCTCCAAAATGTTAATAATTTTTTAAAAAGAGACATACACATTAAAATCTTTTCACTGTTATAAATCTCGTGAAGGCTAACAAAAAATCGGCCTCCATTCATTTGATGATACTGTGAAAATTGATTTTACAAGAGGATCATTTTGAAATCTACGAGTGAGGATATATCCATACTCATCATTCAGCAGTTCTTTCATAAGAATTGCTTTTGAAATTGTGACAAATGTGTTGATAGTTTGTGCAGTAAGAGAAAAGTCAGAAATTTTTGACCATGACTCAATTTAGTTAGAACATTTTTTTTACCATCGTTTGCAGTAACAGCATTATTAAAAAATTATTTAAATTGACTATTGTCCACCATCTCTATATCAATTTCAGCAAATTTGTAATGTCATTCCGTTCTGGAAAGTATCTTTTACAAGCAGCAGTTGTTGTCTCGTGACAATATCCAAATTGATATTTTGCATATTGTCACAAGGATGTAATGCCTTGAAAGTTAGTTTTGATGCTTTTCGTAATGTAGCATCCAAAAACCTGTCCTTGTCATTATATATAGTTGACTGTTTTATTCTACATATGGAATGTAAGAAGGGAAATTTTGCAATATACCATATCTTGTCAGTTTAGCATTGTAGTCCTTCAAAAACCACTGTGGTAATGGTATTGGATTTCCATAATACCATACCTTGTAAGCGTTGCATTGTGGCCCTTCACAAACCACTGTGGGAATGTTATTGGATTTACATAATACCATACCTTGTAAGTTTAGCATTGTGGCCCTTCACAAACCACTATGGTAATGGTATTGGATTTCAATAATACCATACCTTGTAAGTTTAGCATTGTGGCCCTTCACAAACCACTGTGGTAATAGTATTGGATTTCCATAATACTGAAGCTGAATATGTAAAATTTGGTCAATCCGAATACATTCTTTTAGTGAGTGAAAATTTGTTTCATCAAAATCACTCCAGAAAATTCTATGTATTTTTCATTTTCTTTTAAACTGAGACCGGTGGGGCAACAGTTTCCTTCTTTCAAATCCTCGAAACTCGTTATAGAGATGACTTAGTCTTCACTAACTCTGAATGAATTGCTGGTATTGGAACAATTTAACTTCTTTTCCCTTTGAACATTAATTTTTCCTTAAATTTTTTTACATAGAAAAATGAATAGTTTGTTGCAATCCAATCAGCACGATTTATGCATTCTCTTTATTTCTCAAACAAATCACGTTTGCCCTTTGGCACCTGAAAAGTTGATAACTTTTCATGGTTTTTATATCCAGTTTTGCAGCCACAAGCGACATATTTGTTTACCATTTTGTTAAATATAATTTTAATAACGTAAGTTTATTATATTTGTACCCGCTATAAATATTGTAAAAAGTATCTTTTTTTCAAATAATACTCAACAAGTAGCGATCGTGAAGGAATGTATGTAAAGAAAGATCGCTTAAGGCTTTGAAAAGATCAAGGGAGACTACTTAATTTTACTCTTGTCCTGCAAATTAACATGAATACAAGGAATGGAAAATATTTTATATTGATAAAAATACGTATTTAAGAATGGAACAATGTAAAAATAGTGTAATAGGAGTGTATTACTCCTTATTCCAAGAGTTAATATAACGACTTTTGAGTAACTTCCTTTGCCATTTTTCTAAGATTAAAGATATATATTATTCTCTTGTTTTTTTCTTGCTGTATTTGTACATACATGCAAGTGCTACCATCGAATGGGGAGAGAGAGAGAGAGAGAGAGAGAGCAAGCGAGCGAGAGATAGCAATCAAGCGAGAGGTAAAGTGAGAGTGACAGAAACAAGCAAGTGAAAGAGAAATAGAAAATATAGAAAATAGGGGGAAAAAGAGATTATGCTGTATTTGCCGGTCTGAGGTCAGTTTTTAACGTAGGAATACCTAAAAGAGCTCTCTCAGATGAAATAAAAATGCAGCTATAGCTGTGTCAGCAATTTTATACGAAATAGAAATACATAAGAGACAACGTGTCCCTATTTCGTATTCCTTAAGTTTGACCCAAGACTAATTTTAACGGTATTAATAGGAACACTCTGGATAGTAACACATGTGAGTTTACACGTAAAACTTTCTCAATGTCTTCTTTAAATACATAGTCATGTTTAATATCGATACGTTCCAAAAAATATATAATTTAGATTCCATATGGTCCGTTTTAATTACAATTTATAATCATTTATAAGATTTAATATGAGATTGCTAAAGATATTACACAAAATACATAATAGAAAAAAGGTCGTTATTAGGAAGCTTTATTTTTTTATCTACGTAACCAGGTGCCATTTTTTATTACTAATATCAAACTTGAATAACGATCTTCATTATACAACATATAACTGCTTCATTATACAACAAATGAAGCAGCTGGTGTGCTAGCAAGTTCGTTTTTACTCTGATCTACTTTAGCAGTGCGTTCAAGAAAAGTTCAAGATATACACTGATCCGTTCGTATTATAATTTCTTTTACTGTATATCCTCAACCTTGCCCTATAAATTACCTGGTCACAAGTAAATCAAGCAGATATAAGAACATATACTATATATTTCCTTTGCTCTTTTTTCTATAAAAATTTCAAGTTTGTTTCATCCTTCTGTCTCTCTCATTCTTATTCCTCTCTTTATACAAATTATAGACGACTGTTCCCCAAAGGAAGAGATAATACCTCAAAAGATGTTCCAATGCCAACATTACCGATACTTCATACTCCCTGAACTAGACAAAAAAATATAGACACTCTTTAAATATAGGTCAATAAATTAAACTGAGCATAGCATATTAAAATAGTAGGATAAACAGTTTTGGCTTTAGATCGGCAGATAACAAATCTCCATAAGTTATACATGTGAGCTTTATTTTAGGGGGGGAAAAATTTAAGAATTTAGTGTAATGAAGAAATCTCAATATTTTGGGGTTTTTTTCTGTTATGGTATATGAACAGCTTTGCGTTGCTGAATGATAAGTAAAGTTATGTATCATAAATATTCTATTATGAAAAAGCTTATTAAGGAAATATTGTTACGTTAATTATTATTGGGAAATGTACTTATGCGTTTCTCAGTTATAAATTCGTCTAAATGTGCATAAGAATGAGATAAGAATTGGACAAGACCTACTAATTCCATTATCTGAACTTGTATCAATAAAATAGCCTCCCGTAGTAAATGCGATTTCTCCAAAAAGTAGTATATATATTCAGACCACTAGGCCTTTTTCCTCTCTGGCCTAAAACTCTAGTACAAGAATCTTTATATGAAGAAGATATCCAATAAATGTAAAATAATTAAATCTAAATAATAATTTAGATAATATGTAAAATAATAGAATAAAATGTGAAATAATAGAAATGTCCGTTAAATAATATGTAAAAAAATAAAAATCTCCAATTAAAAAATGTAAAAATAATAGAAATACCTGTTTAAGAAATTCAAAAATAATACAAATTTCCGTTTAATAGAATTTAAAATAATAAGAAACCTCAGTCTAATAATGTGTAAAATAATAGAAACCTACGTTTAATAAAATGTAAAATAATAGAAATATATAATCAATAAAAAAACAGAAATATCCGTTCAATGAAATAGAAAATAGTAATCCCTATTCAATAAAATGTAAAATAATACAAATCCTCGTTAAATAAACATTTCAATAATAAGAAACTTCTGTTCAATATTGTGTAAAATAATAGAAACATTCATTCAATAAAATAAAAAATCATAGAAATCTCTATTCAATAAAATGTAAAATAATATAATTCTCCGTTTGAAAAACTTCAAAATATTAAGAAATCCTTGTTCAAAAAATGTAAAATAATAGTAATATCCAAACAATAACATGTAAAAAAGAATTTCGTTCGATAAAATGTAAAATGATAAAAAAACTTTCATTTAATAAAATGTAAAATAATAAACAAATATTCGTTCGATAAAATGGAAAAAAATTGCAATTAATAAAAATGTAAAATAAGAGAAATATTTGTTTAATAAAATGTAAAAAAATAATACAAATTTCCCTTACATAAAGTGTAAAATAAAACAAATTTCCGTTCCATAAAATGTAAAATAATAGGAATTTTCAATCAATAAAATGCAAAATAATAGAAATCCTCGTTGAAAAATGTAAAATAAGAGAAATCTTCGTTTAATGAAAATGTAAAAAAATATAAATATCTAACTAAGAAAATGGAAAAAAATCTCTGTTCAATGGAGTTTAAAATCATAGAAATATCTGTTCAATAAAATGTAAAATAAGCAATCCCTGTTCAATAAAATGTAAAATAATAAGCAATCCCTGTTCAATAAAATGTAAAATAATAAGCAATACCTTTTCAATAAAATGTAAAACAATAAACAATCCCTGTTCAATAAAATGTAAAATAATAAGCAATCCCTGTTCAATAAAATGTAAAATAATAAGCAATCCCTGTTCAATAAAATGTAAAATAATAAGCAATACCTGTTCAATAAAATGTAAAATAATAAGCAATCCCCGTTCAATAAAATGTAAAATAATAAGCAATCCCTGTTCAATAAAATGTAAAATAATAAGCAATCCCTGTTCAATAAAATGTAAAATAATAAGCAATCCCCGTTCAATAAAATGTAAAATAATAAGCAATCCCTGTTCAATAAAATGTAAAATAATAAGCAATCCCTGTTCAATAAAATGTAAAATAATAAGCAATCCCTGTTCAATAAAATGTAAAATAATAAGCAATACCTTTTCAATAAAATGTAAAACAATAAACAATCCCTGTTCAATAAAATGTAAAATAATAAGCAATCCCTGTTCAATAAAATGTAAAATAATAAGCAATCCCTGTTCAATAAAATGTAAAATAATAAGCAATCCCTGTTCAATAAAATGTAAAATAATAAGCAATACCTTTTCAATAAAATGTAAAACAATAAACAATCCCTGTTCAATAAAATGTAAAATAATAAGCAATCCCTGTTCAATAAAATGTAAAATAATAAGCAATCCCCGTTCAATAAAATGTAAAATAATAAGCAATCCCTGTTCAATAAAATGTAAAATAATAAGCAATACCTGTTCAATAAAATGTAAAATAATAAGCAATCCCTGTTCAATAAAATGTAAAATAATAAGCAATACCTTTTCAATAAAATGTAAAACAATAAACAATCCCTGTTCAATAAAATGTAAAATAATAAGCAATCCCTGTTCAATAAAATGTAAAATAATAAGCAATCCCTGTTCAATAAAATGTAAAATAATAAGCAATACCTGTTCAATAAAATGTAAAATAATAAGCAATCCCCGTTCAATAAAATGTAAAATAATAAGCAATTCCAGTTTAAAAACATGTAAAATAATACACATTACCTTTCAATAAAATGCAAAATAATATCAATCTTTGTTCATAAAATGTAAATCAAGAGAAATATTTGTCCAATAAATTCAAAATAATAGACATTTTCTTATGAATTAAATGTAAAAAATAGTAATCTTCACTCAATAAAATGTAAAGTAATAGAAATCCTTGTTCAATAAAATGTAAAATGATAAAAATCTCCGTTCAATAAAACGTAAGATAATAGAAGTTTCCAATTATAAAATGCAAAATAATTTAAATCTCTGTTAAATAAAAAGTAATATAATAAAAATTTCCGTTCAAATAACAAGAAATTACTGTTCAATAAAATGTAAAATAATAGAAAAACAATAGTAATATCCAATCAATAAAATGTAAAGTAATATAAATCTCCGTTCAATAAAATTTAAAATAATAAAACATTCCTGTTCAATAAAATGTAAAATAAGAGAAATGTTCGTTGAATAAAATATGAAATAAACCATCTTCGTTCTATAAAATGTAAAATTAAGACACATCCTATCAAATCTTTATGAATATATTAACAATTCAAAAAGAATATATACGTTATTAACAAGGCTTCCGTGCGTTTTACAGGGCAAAACTGTTTGATTTTTTTAATACATTTATATCTGCAAAATTTTCTCTTCTTTTTCCACTCCATCTTCTATCTCCACCCAGTCCATTCTTTTTAATTAAAATACAAACACAGACAGATAACTCGAGGAATAGGTCAGCATGAATGAATTAACTCCGTTCAAATAATATTACTTACTGTCCCATAGTTAATGGTCGAAAAAAACAAACCTCTCATTTATTAAATCTGCGCTAGCTTAGAGTAAAAAAAAATAATCATACACTGTAACTATTATATATCCGGTGTCACGGAAGTTTATAGGTGTTTTTTTTTTTGCAGTTTTAGAGTTTTGTCCGACAAAACTTTTATATAATAGATAAGGTAACACAAACATCGAATTATTGCGGATTTCTCCGTTTTACTCAAGATTAAAGGCACTATGATTATAGCGCAACCTGCTGAGTTCTCTGTTCAAATCAAAGCAAAAAGAACCGTGCATGTAGATATTTTCTTTTCCTATTTGGGGTAAACACTTTACAAGATTAAAAAAACTATGAATATGGTGGATTGGTGGATTTTATAATTTGTTTCCATTCGGTCATTTGATCGTGAAGAGGACGAAATTTTTCATAGAATATTTTTACAAGAATGACTAAAGACGGTATTTCGAAAACATCATCGCAGCCCATTCATTGCACTGTTTATAACTTTATAACAGATAAAAAAGCTAACCGAAACTAATTCTAACTTTAGTTGAACATTGCGATCTGCCCCACCGACTGAAAAGAAAACGTCTGATGCGCTGCATATGTGAGAAAGAAAATTTTACTTCTTTGTGAGGTCATGTAAAATTTTGAAAGTCTAGCACACTAGAAGAGTACACTGGTATATAAAATGCCTGAACAGCACTAGGTACTGTCCGGTAAGGAAGCTTCATGAGATTAAGAATGAAATAAACACTTCTTATAAAAAGTTTGTGAAGCCTGGGTTGGTAGATGTTTATAGGATTGAGCAATACCATAGCCATTCTGATTTTTTTTTAGATGAAGATAGATTATTTGTATTATTTGGATTATTCGAACTGTTTTTCTCATCTTGAAATCTATTCTCACAAGGTGTCGGCCGAGGTAACCTCTGACTTACTTGGATGTATCACGTCGAACTATGGAATATTTTTGTCGAACTCGGGAATTTGTTCGGAATTTAGAACGGAACCCTTTATCTAATTCACGGAGATGTTATGCCCTCCTTTCGTCAACCGTGACTAGGAAGAGGTCTGACTTAATTCGCAATTGTATCCAGCTTTGACGTCAGGAAGTTTTATTTAGAACTAAATTTAATTTATCTATAGTTGTAAGCCATGGTAAGTTTCAGAACAGTTTCCGATGGTTAGGTGTTCTATACAAGTCCTGGAGTTGACTGGTTCCTAGTAGACAGAACAGTTTCCGATGGTTAGTTGTTCTACACAACTCCTGGAGGTGACTGTTCTCAGTAGACAATTCATGGGTTGGAAGCCACAGAGCAAAAGATTCTTTAGAGTTGACACGAAGAAAACATATGCGAAATTGCTACAGAAAAGGTTTGATTTTTATGGAGCAA